>NC_069500.1:1380089346-1380389346 GCF_027579735.1 Bombina bombina
AGGAGAATTGAAATCTAATGCCAAAAGTTCAGACACTCCTTGAGCTGAAGAAATGGCAACAAGAAATAAAAAACTTTCCAAGATAACAATTTAAAATCTAAGGAATGCATAGGCTCAAACTGAACCCCTTGAAGAACTTTGAGAACGAAAATCAGACTCCATGGAGGAGTAATTGGTTTAAACACAAGATTGAATGTCAGGGACAACCGCCAGACATTTCAGTAATAAAATAGATAAGGCAGAGATCTGCCCCTTTAGGGAACGTGCGGATAAAACCCTTTCCCAATCCTCCTTGGGGAAAGGACAAAATTCTCGAAATCCTATCTCTACTCTCCATGAGTTGCCTTCGGATTCACACCAATAAAAAGATATGTACGCCATATCTTATGATAAATCTTTCAAGTCACAGGGTTACAAGCCTGGATCATGGTCTCAATGACCGAATCAGAACCCCCCCCCCCCCCTTGGAAATGACTAAGCGTTCAATCTCAAGCAGTCAGCTTCAGAGAAACTAGACTTGGGTGAAGGAAGGTCCCTTGAATGAGAAAGTCCATCTTCAACGGAAGTTTCCAAGGTGGTAGATGACATGTCCACCAAATCTGCATACCAAATCCTGCAAGATCACGCAGGAGCAATGAGGATCCCTGATGCCCTCTCCTATTTGATTCAAGCAATGACTAGAGGAATAAGCGCAAAGGAGGGAATAGGTATGCAAGATTGAAGGACCAAGGAACTGTCAGAGCATATGTTAGTTCAGCCTGGGGAACCCTGGACCTCGATCCGTATCTCGGGAGCTTGGCATTCTGATGCGATGCCCAAAGATCTAATTCCGGCTGACCCCACTTGCGGATCAGGCTGACAAACACTTCCGGATGGAGTTTCCACTCCCCCGGATGAAAAATCTACCTTCTCCGGAATACGCCTCCCAGTTGTCCACCCCTGTGATGTGGATCGCCGACAGGCAGCAAGAGTGGGTCTCCGCCCACTAAAGTATTTTGGATACCTCAGTGGCGTATATAGGTTTTGTGCTGCCATAGGCACTTAAACTTTTGCTGCCCCCCACCCAGGTTTTAGGCATTTTTTAACCATATTTTTGTGGTCAGGGTGTAACATTTATAATTAAAAAATAAAATGTCTAAGTAGATGATCACCAGGGCTTGCATTCACTCTGGTGGGTTGATTTAAACCTAAATGCATATGCAGGGTGTACAGTTCTGCTGATGGGGGCGTGCCAAGCAAGTACATACAAGTAATTCATTTTACTCCTGATGTCCTTTGTATGGGTGGTGCGGACAAACCTGTACTCTGTGTGTGTGTGTGTGTGTGTGTATGTATGTGTATATATATATATATATATATATATATATACACACACACACACACATACATATCCATCCAGTGCTATGTACTCAGTTCTTATATAAAATCATCAGTCACTCAATGGGAAAAATAAAATTTTAATTTGGAAAGCAAAAAGACAATATCATGTACATATATGTGTGATTATATATATATATATATATATATATATACAGGTATACCCCGCTCATACAGCGGGTTAAGGACCAGAGCCCCGCTGTAAAGTGAAAACCTCCTTAAAGTGAAACAAGGCAGTTTTAGCTTTCTTTTCACTTGCCAGTGTGTTTAAAAACTTGAAAACCTGTTTGAACTAACTTATATTAGGGGTGCAATAGGGCTAAGTTTAGTTTAACACTAGCACAGCACAGTATTCAATTAGTATTCAATAAATACTGTACCTGTAAAATAGTGACAATTACTGTAGTAAAATTTGCCAAACTATAGCACTGAGACACAGATTGCACTGTAATGCTGCAAACAGAGTGAACAGCGGATAACAAAATGGTGCCAGTCACTTTTCTCACAAACGATTATTACAGCACTATTTCATAATCCTTGGAGGTTGAACTTCAGCTCCACAAAGCGCTGTATTAGCGAATCGCTGTAAAGTGAGGTATACCTGTCTATATCTTACATTTTTTTTTAATTGGTTACAAAAAAATACAACATAAGATTTGTTTTGCTCTATAAGTTCCTGTGAGTGCCTATTCTTTTAAATTTATATATATATTCACACATACAGTATATTCACACATACTTACCACACATATATTCACAAACATACAGACACACAAGAGGTAACACAGAGTACTAATCTAAGGATACTTACTTTCACTAATATATATGTTGCTAAGTCAGATATGATCCCTAACACATAAACAGCAATGTAAAGGCTGTTCACCATTTTACAGATATTAGCCACATTGATATACAATTAGAAAGCAGAGAACAGCCATACATTACCAGCTGCCCAGCTACAAATAAGATAGGAGGGTGTTGTTATACTTTCTCCTCTCACTATCACAGGCATTTTAGCAAGCTCCGTGGCGGTGGACACACTTATTTAGTTACTGTCAAGTCTGAAGCTGTACGAATGTAACCCGATCTCTGTGCAGCTGGACAAGGTATAAGCAATAAAAAAATAATTCCTGGCTTGTGCTGCTCTCATATTTACTTAGCCTCTGTAACATATAAAAGAGTTTGTGTGCACACTGCAGCTATTTTACAATGGATGATTTAGCAGTCTGTAATGAAATCTATCAGATGGATCCTTTACCTCTGCCCTGGTCAATGTTTGTATCCTTCTGTCAGCGCTGTATCGTGCCTCCATAAGTTTTTACTGCTGATTTGTGTGCTGGGGGAGGGGCTTACACAGAGGTGCTGTGTGCTCACATTTTAACTCCTCTCCCACTTAGAATTTTAGCAAAACCGTCAGTCAGAGAAATGTCAGAATCGTTCATGCTCCCGAGTCCTCTAAACAAATGTACGCAGACAAACAAAAGGAGCTTATCACCCACTCTGTTTCCTACACAAGCAAATCCAAGCACTGTAAATAAATAAATAATGTTGCCTGCGTCCCTCCCAACGCTTTCTCCCCTAAACCTTCAGGAAGGAAATATTTTTTTTTTACAACAAATAGAAAAGTGGAACTGATCTTCCCCCAGCAGTGCCAGCACCATTGCTAAAATGAAACAGGAACAAAGTTCAGCTTGTGCACTGTCTGCATCTGATTCCTGTAATAACAGAGCAGCCTGTCACCCGTATACATATAGCCTGAGCATTGTTAGGTTCCCGCTTATGCACCCTGTCCCAGCATGATCACCATAAACAATCTAATGATCTCACACTATAAAGGAACTCCTCACCCCTGTTCCAGTCCACTAATCAGCCTCCTCTCCAGTCTCCGTTTTCACTCAGTCTTTTACAATACCACGCACTGACTGAAAAAATCCAGAGACAACCACCATTGAAGAGATCCTTGTCTACTGCTCCAGTAGTAGCTGAGAAAAAAACAAAAAACATATAATCTCTGTTCCATAGCCCGAGCATGCTTAACTGCAGAGGTCTGAGGCGAAAAACGAACCAACAGGATGCTGTCCATTGTCGCCACCATCTCCCCGATTACCTCCATGCACTGAGTCACTGATGGCCGAGAAGTGGACTGAAGGCCTAGACAAGAATCTATAATCATTGATTTCCTGACTTCTGTTAGAAAAACCATCATAGATATAGAGCCTATTATGGTTACCAAGAAATTACCCTTGTGCTTGGGACTAAGGAACTCCTTTAAATTTACCTTCCCCTTGTGAAAACGCAGGAAGGTGCCTGGACTAGAATGTCGTCCAGATAGGGCGCCACTGTAATGCCCCTTAACCAAAGCACCGCCAACAACAATTCCCATACCTTTGTTAGAATTCTGGGAGTTGTGGCAAAACCGAAAGGAAGAACCATGATCTGAAAGAGTATGTCCATAAAAACAAACCCTAGAAACCTGAGATGAGTCTTGTGAATGGACACATGAAAGTACTTTGAGAAATTTATTTAGACTCTTGAGATCTAAAATAGGTCTGAAGGTACCCTCTTCTCGAGAACCACAAACAGATTGGAATAAAAAAAAAAAACAGACCCTGTTCCTGTAGTGGAATTGAAACCATCACTCCCAGGTCTGAGAGGCCTCCTACGCAGTGTAAGAATGCCTCTCTTTTTGTCTGGTCTGCAGATAATCTTGAATGCAGAAACCTGCCTCTGGGGGGAAAAACCTTTTCAACTCTGTTGTCATCAGAGATAATTTCCGACAAACCAGGTCCAAACAAGGACTTACCCTTGTAAGGAATTGCTAAACGCTTAGACTTAGAGGACACATCCGCAGACCAAGGTTTAAACCATAAGGCTCTGCGAGCTAGAGAAACCTGAAATCTTTGCTCCCAAATAGATAACTGGAAGGGAAGCAACCGTAATAATGGAATAGTTAATTAAAAGCTTTTATCCAATCCTGGATTACATCCAAGGAAGTTCCGTCCTGATAACATCAGACAACGTATCAAACCAATATACTGCCGCGAAAGTGACGGTAGCCATGCACACAGATGGTTGTCATTGTAAGTCCTGGTTTACATAAATCTTCTTGAGTAAACCCTCTATAGAATCCTTTGAAGGCCCAACTATCCTCTATGGGAATAGTAGTACTATTAGCTAAAGTGGAAACTGTTCCTTTCACCCTGTGAACTGTTTGCCAAGCCTCTTTAATAGAGCCGCCTTAACTCAAAAGCTTGGTCTGGAACCGAAAAACCATCAGTCAAGGAAGGAACCTCGAAATATTTGTTGAATGATATTGTATCGGGTACTTGTAAAGCGCGACTAAACACCCCTAAGGGACTCAAGGTGCTGCTCACTTTATCGACCTCGGGAGGATGAAAGGCTGAGTGGACCTCACCAGGAATCGTACCTACAACCCTTGGGTTGCTACAGAGCTCAGCCACAGTGCCTTAGCAAGCTGAGCTATCTGTTCAGCATAAGAGTCGCTGTCAACCAAAGTAGCTAAAACCTCCTTAAGTAACAGACGGAGGTGCTCTAGCTTACACCTGAAAGAAAACTACTACAGTATCAGCAAGAGGAATTATACTGTCAGAAACTGAAATCTTATTTTCAGAGACTACCAAAGTATCCTTTTCCTCAGTCTAGGAGGGGACTTCTGAGATAGCAACAACCGTGACAGAAGCCTCGCTCACTGAATGTTAAATTTTCCTCTTACGCTCTCCCTGCAAAATGGGAAAAGCCAACAAACACACCCAAGATTGGCTAGTACAAGAGGAAAGCAATGTCTTACAAGATAACTACCAAAAGAGTTGGAGGAAAAGCAGGGCACTGGATAAATAGACGCTAAGTTTTATAGGACACTTAAGGAGAAAGCTACGGCATATATTGAACATTGTCAGAATGCTTCTTGTCACATTCAAGACAATGTTGGCTCTGAAAATGTAAAATCCTCCCAGAACATGAGGAACAAAAATATATATACATTTTTTTTTTATTACATAAGCATCAAAAGGCATAATGCACATGTAATCTCTTCTATTTGCATTTAACATAATAATGCTTACTGTGTCTTTACATTCCTAAATGTGCTATACATTTATTCCATTAAATGTAGAGCCAACAAATATGACGTAGGGCCTTTTGGACCAAAAGACATCATAAGTTGATTAACTTAAAAAATTAGATGGTACTGTGCCCTTAAATGATTAACTCAAATAGGGCGGTACTGTCTCTTTAAATGTTTAGAAATACTTTACATTTATACCACAGTAGATATGTAAACATAGATGGTGTAGGGCCTCTTACATCACAAGTTGTTTAACTAAAAATCGGGTGGTACTGTGCCTTTAAATATTAAACAAAACAGTGCTTTATTTTTACAATATGGATTACAACATACAAGCAGAAAAAAATGCAACTGTTGTCCCTTTTTGTCAGCTAACATAAGGTTGACTAACAAACAGCAGGCAACGCACCACTCAAAACTAAACTTAGCATGCATAAGAAAGCCTCCCTGCTGAATGACCGCAGCAGAGGAGACCCCTTCGCTCAACGTTTACCGGGACTGTACAAAGAAAGAGCGCAAACTTTCTTTAGTGTGACGTAGCGTAACCTAGCTCCGCCCATCGTGGGCGTATCAAGCTGGAACTCCCGGAGCGGCTAATAAGTAAAAATGGAGCCGTCGGAACAATAATACACACCATAGCTCCGCCCATCATGGGCATATCAAGCTGAAACTCCCGGGCGGCTAATTAATAAAAATTGAGCCGTCGGAACAGAAACCACCCACACCATAGCTATGTAAAAACATACCTCCCGATCGGCTACAAAGTAAAATACAGCTGTCAGGAGTGGGGAGTTACTCTACCATGAGTAACCCCTAACTGGTATAAAAAGGCCAATCCAAGTTGGGTAAATAAAATAAGACCTGCGCTCTATAACTTATTATCATGGCGAAATCCCCATAAAAAATAAGAGCCACTTCTCCACGTCCTCCAGTGCCTACAACCACTGCCCAATAAATTATCCACACTCCCAGGGATAATTTAATAAAGTGTCCCTGAAAATAATAAAGTGCCAATCTTTCTGTTGTCTTCCAGAAAGTAAAAGTTAGCACTTACCTCAGAAATCTGCCCGGCAGGAAGGCAGCTCACGCGGCATGCAAGGTTTCTATTTTCTTCTTCCTCACATTGGCCTGTGGAAACAAAGTACTGAGTCTATTTTTTACCCCTCAGACTTTCACAAATAGGGCAGCATATAATCTATGGGAGGCACAGTGAGATTTATGTCCCACAAGTTCCCATTGCTCTAAAGCCACCAAAAGCTCTACTGTAGAGACTGATATGGACTACGGCTACACCCTAGAACAAAGCAGAACACTGGCACTACTTTAAAAATAATAAACTCTTGATTGAAGAATCTATTCTAACACCTCGCTTTACCTCTTCCTATCACTAACGTAGGCAAAGAGAATGACTGGAGTGGGAGGGAAGTCCAAAAAAGTATCTAAACATTTTATTAAATAAAGGACATATCAGCCAGCTACGCTGACAAATTATTGAGCAGGTACAGGTGCCTAGAAATGGAACAGACAGGGAGCAGCTTCTAAAACAGAGAGAGATGTGGTGGATTTTTAAGATGGAGTCTATGGCACCTAAGGGGTTAAATCGAAACTTTGACCTCATGTTTTCTATGACCATTCAATAAATCCAATAATCCAGAATATCCACATAGTCCAACAAAATTAGTGATAATGTAGATCCCCTTACTGAAAGGGAGAGGATATTATTTAATTATGTTTAATGTTGCTGTATATTAGATTCAAGGTGATACTTTGTTTTTATTTTGAAATTATTTTATTAAAGTTTTTCAATACATCAAATATCAGCGTACAATTAACCAGTATAACATAAATAACAAGTTGTCAAAGTTGATTACATCAGGTATATCAAGTCATAGAATGCAATTAGGCTATAAGAGAGTCATATCTTCCAACAGAAATTTCAGAACCTACTGTTGTGGTCTGAACCATCCCACGGTTTGTTATTTTCAGAGCAGAAAGATATATTGCAAATCTCTTTTGTTACAGTCAATTAAGTTTAGGTCCTGCCATTCGTCTCCTGAGTCTCGACTCTCCACCGCATGCCAAGATTCAGTGAAGAATACAAACTAGACTCTTCCTCTATTCCTACTCTCATGATACATAATAAATGGCTCCCATTGCGCAGTAAAGCTTTCTCTAGTATTAAGTGTCTCGGCAACCATACTAGCCATATTATAATGATGCGTTATTTTATTATAAATAATAGGGAATTCTGGTGGGGTGCTTTTCCAGTGTTGGGCCACACAAATTCTCACTATTGTGCATATAATCATAACCAGCTTATGGGATCTATGTGGCAGCTGTGGTATCTTAAAGTGTAGTAGAGCGTGCTCAGGTTTGAGTGTTATCTGTGTTTGGAAGATTGAGCTCAAGAGTTTGGAGGTCTGCTCCCACACTTCTCTAACTCTAGAACAGTGCCACCACATGTGAATAGACGTGCCCCTCTCACCACAATTTCTATAGCATAAATGTTGAAGTTGGCTTTCCCCTTCAATAAATCTGGATGGGTGCAGATACCACCTGAACGCCACTTTTATATAATTTTCTTTGAGCGTCGCATTCTGCGAGAATGAGAGGCCATTGTTCAGGTTATATAGCCAAGTTTTGAGGGTCCAAGTGGCATCCAGATCTCTTTCCTATCTCAGCATAAGCGGGGATTTAGTTAGGGTATGTTTATTTTTAAGGAATCGATATAAAATCACGATTAGACCTGTGGTATGCTCCCTATTTAGGCATAACGTCTCAACTGTATTTGGAAGAGGGAATTTAAAGTTACTAGAAATCTCTTGTACCCTTGACTTCAATTGCAGGTAGTGAAACCACACATTATGGTCATTAGGGTCTAGTTCTCTGTATTGTGCGAAGGACATTACACTATTGTCTATCAGTACATCTGCTATTCTATACAGGCCCTTATTGGCCCGTTTCTGCTGAACTATTAAACTAATGGAGGACTGAGGTAAGACCAAGGGAGTTGTTCTGGAACCTGCTTGGATAAGTGAATGTCTAGCATTCAGCGTTTTCCATATATACAAGGTGTGGGAAACCGTCAAGAATTTACTTTGTAATGGGTGTTTGAAGCTTTTAGGAGCCCAAAGTAGTCTTGGGATGTGATCAATTTCTAAGACATCTGCCTCAATATTCACCCAGGGAGCCCCCTGTTTGCCCTTGAACCACTTTGATGATTGAGCTAATCTGACTGCCTGGTAGTACGAGACCAGATCTGGTACTCCAACTCCTCCGCATCCCCTATGAGTGCATAAGATCTTCCTGTTTATTCTAGCTTTCTTGCCTTGCCAAATGAAGCAGAGCATGTCCCCCTGCAAAGCATTTAAGTCTGATATCGTTAGAGACAGGGAGAGAGCGAAACAAATAACAACTTCGGTAGTAAAGTCATTTTTGTGGAAACTATTCTCCCATATAGAGAGATTTTAAATTTTGACCATTTTGCAATAAGACTCCTGATATGTTTAAACATGGGGGATATAGTTAGCTTGGTATAAAGTATATATGTCAACTGGAAGGTTGATCCCTAGATATTTAAGTGTTTTGGATACCCATTTGAATGAGAAGTTTATCTCCAAGAGTTTTTTGTTTGTAAGGGTAATTTGATACTCAAAGCCTCACACTTATCTTGATTTACCTTATAACCTGACAATTTCCCGAAATCGTGTATTATAGCATAGAGGGGGGGCAACGACAAGAGTGGTTTGGTTAAAGACAAAATAACATCCGCAAAAAGCGATATTTTATATTCATTATTTCCCACTCTTATGCCAGAGATATCTACATCCTCCCTGATTTTCACTGCTAAAGGCTCGATGCAAAGAGCAAATAAAAGAGGCGAGAGGGGGCATCCCTGCCGCGTACCGTTCCTAATGTGTATTAGGAGTGATTGGTAGCCCGAGAGTTTAACAAAGGCTGTAGGGAATGAATAAAGGGTGGACAGAGCATCACTGAATTCGCCCTGGATTCCTATTTTTTTCAAGACTGCAAACATATAGTCCCAACCCACTCTATCGAACGCCCTTTCTGCCTCCAAGGAAAGGAACAGAGAAGGCGTTCCTGAGACAGTAGCTACATTAATTAGGTTAATGATTTTGCGGGTATTATCTGGGGCTTCTCTTTGAATGAAGCCCACCTGATCTGTGTGTATTAGACGTTTGAGAATGGGATTGAGGCGATTGGCCAAAATTTTAGAATCTTGATATCCTGATTAATCAAGGAAATCGGTCTATAGTTTTGGCAGTGTTGCTTGTTTTCCCCCCGGTTTTAGTATAACTGCGATTCTATCCATCAACATCTCTTTAGGTATTTCTATGCCTTTCATAATCGCATTGAAGATTTGGGTTAATTGGGGTATCAGGATATCCTGCAGGGATTTATAGAAGATCCCAGAATAGCCATCTGGGCCTGGAGTTTTGAGATTTTTTATGGCGGCCTTAACCTCCATCTGAGTGATAGGGAAGTTCAGAGAGCTGAGCTCATCTTCAGATACTTGTAATAACGCGCAGTGACCTAAGAAGTTATCAAGGTCTATTGCATTATCTTTACCTCTATCTGGATTGGGAAGATTATAAAGGCTAGGTCATTAGTAACTGTACCATCCTGATTCTGTAATTGCGGTACTGTGGTATTTCTAGTTAGGTCTTTGAGCTTATTTGCCAACATCCTATCTGGTTTATATATATATATATATATTTTAATGTGTGTCTATGGCTTTGATGGATCTACAAGCTTCCCTATCTAATAATTGGTTTATCTCGTAGTTTTTGGCTCTAAGTTGTTTAGCATTTTTTTTTATGTGGGTGGGTGATCGTGAGGGCCCTAAGCAGGCCAGCTTCGTGTTGTAGTTGCATTAATCTTAGCTTGTCTTGTTTGTTCCTTTTATTTGTTTCAGAGATTAAGAAACCTCTGACATATGCTTTTAATGCTCCCCAGGTGAATAAAGGGTTGTCAGTGCTATTCTCATTTATCGAGATAAACTCAGTGATCTGTTGATGGATTCGTTGCAACACCACTTTATCTTGTAGTAACCCTGTACTTAGTGTCCAGGACTTTACTCTGTTGGGATTTAGTACCCCTAACATTGTGGTTTCAACCATGGAGTGGTACGACCATGGGCAGTTTATTATTAACGCTTTTGCCAGAAGAGGCGTTAGGATTTGGCTTGTAAAAATAGTCTATCCTGGAGTGTGTATTATGCATGGGCGAGGTCTAATCTCTTGCATTAGTATTTAGGGCTCTCCAGCTATCAGTAAGGTTGTGGTCCGCCATTAAAATCTATTAGATTATGTAAGGGCCTGCTTCTAGGTTGGTTCGTTCCTAGAGTAGTTCGATCCATTTTCTGGTCTACTGTGAGGTTAAAGGGACACTGTACCCAAATGTTTTCTTTTGTAATTCAGAAAGAGCATGCAATTTTAAGCAACTTTCTAATTTACTCCTATTATCAATTTTTCTTCGTTCTCTTGCTATCATTATTTGAAAAAGGAATCTAAGGTTTTTGTTTCAGTACTCTGGACAGCACTTTTTTATTGGTGGATGGATTTATCCACCAATCAGCAAGGACAACCCAGGTTGTTCACCAAAAATGGGCCGGCATCTAAACTTACATTCTTGCATTTCAAATAAAGATACCAAGAGAATGAAGAAAATTTGATAATAGGAGTAAATTAGAAAGTTGCTTAAAATTTCATGCTCAATCTGAATCACGAAAGAAATTTTTTGGGTACAGTGTCCCTTTAAAATCTCCCCCTATAATGGTTTTGTATTTCCGCCAAGAGGTTAATAATTTGCTCACCTTAGTCATAAAGATCTCTTGATGTTGATTAGGGGTGTATAAGTTTGCTATAATAACTGGAGTGTTTTGAATTAATCCTCTCAGCAAGAGGTATCTCCCATTTTTGTCTATTATCACCTCCTCCTCTTTAGTGATACTTTGTTTTTAAAGGGACAGTCAAGCCAAAAAACAAACAAACAAAAAAAAACTTTCATTTTTCAAACAGGGCATGTAATTTTAAACAATTTTCCAATTTACTTTTATCAACAATTTTTGCTTTGTTCTCTTGGCATTCTAGTTGAAAGCAAACCTAGGAAGGTGCATATGATAATTTCTAAGCCCTAAAAGGCCGCCTCTATTTTATTTACTTTTCACAGCAGGGGAGAGCTAGCTCTTGTAGGCCATATAGATAGCATTGTGATCACACCCGTGGCTAGTGGCAGATACTGCACTAATTCGCTAAAATGCAAGTCAATAGATAATAACTTAAAGTCATGTGATTAGGGGCGGTCAGAAGATGCTTAGATACAAGTTGGTCACAGAAGTAAAAAGTGTATTAATATAACAGTGTTGGTTTTGCAAAACTGGGGAATGGGTAATAAAGGGATTATCTATCTTTTTAAACAACAAAAATTCTGGTGTTGACTGTCCCTTTTAGTGTTGCATATACATTGTTTAAAGTAAGAGTGTGAAGATGTAATTTAAATAAGACGCCACTAGGTGGTGCTAAGTGCATACTTTTGGAAATGTTCGGCGCGAAGAAGTAAAAGGTTTAAAAGGAATGTAATAACCATATGTAACAGATGGCATGATTAAGGGGTTAACCCAGAAATGTTGCTAATTTAACATGGGTCTTGAATAAAGATTTAATTTTTTTACCATATTGTGCTGGTGAATTTTGCATTTTTGGAGTGAGAGGGAAGGGAGGAGCTATATATAGCAGCTCTGCTGTGGTGCTCTTTGCCTCCTCCTGCTGACCAGGAGGTGAATATCCCACAAGGATGAAATCCGTGGACTACTAGAACATTTCATATTAACAGTTATTAAGTTTAGGAGAAATACAAACTAGAGAAGAATAAAACCAGACCCTTTAAGGAACTCCATTTTATTACAAAATGTATAAATACAAATTTAAAAATATTGTTTATTTATCATGCCCTTATATACATAGAAAGATTAAACATTTTGATAAAGAAACAAAACAAAAAAAAACAACCATAAAACAAAAGAAATAAATAGATATTACACATAGAACAAACAGAAATTCCACACTTAGCTGCTTTTCACAAGTGCATCAGCCCAGTAAGAGACTCTGGTTTATCCGTTTAAAGCATAAAAGCACTTGGGTTGTCTTTAATATGTTCTCATTCTCCTATGTTCAGCAAACTGATTATAGAACAACGTATAAAGTATAGCAGATACATTTGTTTGTAAAACTCAGGTTTGTACTTTCCAGTGGCTGTGTACAAATTGTAGGTGAACACCGCACACAAACACATACATTGCATTCGTTATTGTCAAGGGAAAAAGACAGGCTTTTAAAGAGCTATCTTATGACCATTTGTTAAATTTTAGGTGTGGCTGCTGTGGAGGGGGGTATCTACAAATATCTTGCAGACTCAAACAGGGCACCAGGTCCTAATTTTAAAGGGACAGTAAGCTCCTTGCAATTAGAAGACAGTTTTTGTGTTTCTAAATAGTAACAAAATCAGTTCTTAACTGCAATAAAAAAAAATTAAATTTTTCAATTGCCAACCTCCCCTGACCATTTGCCTTATTTGAAGGAGCCAATCTGGGTTTTAGTCTGCAGACAACAAGGCTAGTCACTGTCAAAGTTTGTATACAGAGAATGGTTTTGCAGTTATCGGATAAAGCATGAGGGATAGATATGTAGCAGGGTTAGACTTGATGAGTCAGCAGGGTGCATTCCAGCTCTTAGAATTAGCTCAATTTTCAGAGCTAAATTACATGAAAGAGGGCAAAATAAAGAAAATATATTGCAAAGTTGTTCCATTATGCACAACTTAACATTTTATTCAAAAATCTCAAGATGTTTACTGTCCTTTTAAGGCCCCAGTGACTCCTGGTACCTGGGTTTGTCAAGCACTGAGAATGTGAGAAATTCATAGTGATTACACGGTTTAAAACCTGTAACAGTGCTGTTGTACAAATTACGTTTTCCAATAGTTGATGAAGTTGTGAATTAAAGAAACAGCAGCAAGTAGTGACCTGCTGTAATGGGGTTATCTATATGGCTTTGTGTTGACATCAGCATTTCCATCTAGACTTTCCCTTTATTTAGAGATGCTCTCTCTCTCACTGACACCTTTTGTGAATACACATTTGCTGAACATTCAGATTAATTCGTTTTAGGAACGTTTTTTTTTTTTACTGCGTTTGTGTTGATGGAGGTTAGGGACAACTTTGCTCAAATATGCAAATAAGTTATGTCTCTATTACTGCAATTACCTCATTTTAATTTCATTGCATTTTGTTCACTGAAAAGTATTTGTGTTCTCAGCCTGAGTTGAAAGCAATAAATCAGTTTATCAAATTTACGTAAAATCATCCAGTAGCAATAGAACAGCCGACTACGCCTTCTAGTAAGGCAACGTTAGATTTGAACACTACATGCAGCACACTACCTGCAAGAGCTGTAGCACTACAGCACTTACATATAAACAAAATCATGTGACATCAGGGGCCAATGATCTGCAGCAGTAAAGCAAGTACATATGAACAATAAAATGTGACATCAGGGGCCAATGAGATGCAGCAGTAAAGCAAGTACATATGAACAATAAAATCATGTGACATAAGGGGCCAATGAGATGCAGGCACTAAAGCATACATTTGAACAATAAAATCATGTGACATCAGGGGCCAATGAGCTGCAGCAGTAAAGGAAGTACATTTGAACAATAAAATCATGTGACATCAGGGGCCAATGAGATGCAGGCACTAAAGCATACATATGAACAATAAAATGTAACATCAGGGGCCAATGAGCTGCAGCAGTAAAGCAAGTACATATGAACAATAAAATCATGTGACATAAGGGGCCAATGAGCTGCAGCAGTAAAGCAAGTACATATGAACAATAAAATCATGTGACATCAGGGGCCAATGAGCTGCAGCAGTAAAGCAAGTACATATGAACAATAAAATCATGTGACATCAGGGGCCAATGAGCTGCAGCAGTAAAGCAAGTACATATGAACAATAAAATCATGTGACATCAGGGGCCAATGAGCTGCAGCAGTAAAGCAAGTACATATGAACAATAAAATCATGTGACATCAGGTGCCAATGAGATGCAGGCACTGACCTTACTATACAAAACAATGTATTATTACCTGATAAATTCCTCTTTATTTCTTGGTGGTGAGAGCCCACAAGTCCTTACTATGGGTATTCATCACCTGGTCACTGGGAGGCAAAGACACCCTACACCAGAGCTTCCCTCCCACTTTCCATAAAAGGCTGCTACCGCTGAGGCAAACACTTCAAAACAATAAAACTTGGTGAAAACATGAAAAGATGACCAAGGTACGGCCAGGAAATTTGTTCTACTGAAGCCTCATTTCTAAATGGCCAAGAAATAGAATGAATTGAATGAGCTGTAATGGCAGCAATCGTCTCGCTTCCAAATAAGTTCTATGCAATCATCTTGAACACCTCTATCTTCGCCTGCTCCTAGACTGGGCAAAGAAAATACTGGGAGGGATACTTAAGGGGACAGTGTACATCAATTTCATATAAACAGCATGTAATAGACACTACTATAAATAAGAATATGCAGATACTGATCTAAAAATCCATTATAAAACCATTTAAAAACATACATACTTGGAAGCTCCCAGTTTAGCTCTGTTGATGAGGTTAAGCTGGGACACCCAGTGAAAGTGGCTAGGAAAACAAGAAGAGCAGACACTCCCCCTCCCCTATATGAAAAGACCGATAACAAACAGGAGCCAGCAGGATTCTGTAAAACGGAAGTATACATCTGGCACTGTGGGGGCTTGGTTATGTTAAAAAAATAAGCAAAACTTTACATTGTTACAAAAACACTCCCAGATGGGCTATTTTAATGGATCATCGACAAAACATTTATGCAAAGAAACATTTAGTATACATTGTCCCTTTAAAGTGCTGGTGTAGGGTGTCTTTGCCTCCTCCTTGGGGCCAGGTGACGAATTCCCAACAGTAAAGACTTGTGGACTCTCACCAACTTAAGATTTTGTGTATGTATATAAATATATATATATATATATATATATATATATATATATATATATATATATATATATATATATATATATATATATATATATATATAACACACATTACTGAAAGATCACATCTGTTATTGTACAATCGAATGCACTAGGGCAGGTAACTAGCAGTCAGTTAATTTATCACAGTGAAATAAAGAAAATAAATGGTAAACAAGAAATTAAAGAGAATTTGGAGCAAAACACATAAAATACTCATCTTGCCTTGATAAGAGTTTGCAGAGACCAAAGATATGAAATGGAGAATAAAATCCTTAGGGGAAAAAGGCACAGAAAAAGTTTACAATTGCAAGAATGAAATATGACCTCTAAATAAGGTGGCACAGTATCAGTCAGTTGGCCTAAATGACAGAATAAATACTTTGTGATACAGAAATGGCACCTCAGCCAGTTACTAACAGTATCATTTCTAGATCATGTTTTATTATCACTTGCAACAGTAGTTTTGCTTTTATTTGGTCTCTGAGAAAAGTGAAATAGAAAACAAACAAATAAAATGACTTGTAGCTAATTGAAAATCCAGACAAATAAGATGTATAGAACATGTGGTATAATCAAACAGACCATATATCAGAATTGTTTTGCACAGACAAATATTTACATCTTTGATGTATAAAATAACTAGACATGCCTGATTAATTAGTGTAGAGGTTGACAAATGTTACATCTAGGAGTCGGAGGAATAACGAAGAGACAAATTATACAATCTGTTGGCAGCCAGGGAATGACTTTAAACAGAAATATTTTCCATTTAGGAACATGGTTGAAAATCGTGGTTGCCCTGGCTCCAAGGATTTGTAAAGCCCTGATTTAGTGCATATTAGGCTGTACAACAGTTTTTCCTTTTACAGCTTCAGAGACATTGATAGTAACTGTGATTGCATTAGGTATTTGTCAGAAGTTCCAAGAGTGCACCCACTGCTCCAAAGTAGCCCTAAAAATAAAATAAGATAAAAATTAAAACACAGTGTAACGGTTCAGCCCTTCCTAAGGTCTATGGATCATATCAATTAATAGAAAAATGAAAAGAAAAGCGACAGTATACTAGCACTCTTGTTTGCAATCAAAGAGTCATGTAAAGAGTGGCGGTGAGAGTCGCCTAAATCAGGTCAAACATAAAACATAACATTTATTTAGATTAGTTAATATATACAATAAAATGTATAAGGTGTATCCCTACAAATGTGTGTAGTGTCTTAAAACTTAGAATAAAAATGTATGTGGAGGAGACTGATATCCAAAGGAGCTATATATAACTAAAGTGCTATAATCCACATAGTTTCAGTGCAAACTAGGTAAAGCTCAATGCAGTAAAAATTAACTGCAAAGGGGATTGACCCCAACAACAATATTAACTAGATAAATGCATAGAAGAGCACAAGTAAGCACAGATCTGTGTGGATATTGAAACAGTGCCCAACAGATTACACAATTATAAAGCAACTAAATAATTGGATATCGTCTCCTGCTAACGCCTAATGCGCATTTCGCCGTTGTACCGGCTTCCTCAAGTTACGTTTTATGTTTGACCTGATTTAGGCGACTCTCCCCGCCACTCTTTACATGACTCTTTGATTGCAAACAAGAGTGCTAGTATACTGTCTCTTTTCTTTTAATTTTTTCTATTATATTACTTGACAGTCAGCACCCCCCTATCTTACATAATAGATTTAATTGAATTACATTTCATGTTACATGTTTATCAGATCAATATCTTATTCAAATATCAAATATTAGTTGTTTAAAATTAGGGGCCTGCTTTTGATCAGTATTTTCCCAATATTTCTACTTTTTCTAATCATATCAATTAATGAGCGATATATATCAGGTTTTTAGCAATCAGTTAACTGTGTCATTGTCATGCTATACATTTGGGAAAGGCAGATTACAATAATAAAGCATTGAGCCGCTTCATACAACACTGGGAGTCTGAATATTGTAAAAGGGTCTGGAAATAGCAACGCGCCAGTAATAGGTTATTATAACAGTAGAATGATCATGCAGACTTCAGCATAGCCGTATACCTCATGTTCTAGGAAGAGAGCCTTCAGCTGGCCTTTAGACCAATAGTCCAGTGCGTACGCCAACAACTTCATGGAGACCGTGTTAATACGGAGAAAATTGCCCACAAATACAACCCGACTGATGTTCTAATAAAACAAAAAACAACAGCTGTCACACGGAACAGGGGGTGATCATTTTATTAACGTGGATAAAAATCAGTTTAAAAAAAAAGAAAAGAAAAAAAAAAGAAGAAGATTTTTTTTTTATTTAAAATAGGATTTTGTTTTGTAAATAAAATGCCTTTTAAGAAAGAAAAAAAAAAAAAATCTATCTAAACATTTTCTATTCAAGTTACATTATAATCCAAAGATTATTCATCCTGAAATATAGGTTTTTAATTATATAGCATGAGGCTGTAATGTTTAATTGTTTAGGCAAATTATTCTGTTCACAAGGTCATGTTCTCCCAGAGGTTTCGGTTTATTTTGGGCATTTTTCTCTCTAGAAGATATTATCACATATTATTGGTTTTGTAGTTCTCAAAACTGTGAATTTGTGTGTGCAGAAATAACATGCCCTTCTTCACAGCAAAATGTTATAAAAAAACATACAGAACTTCAAAAAGGGACATAAACCCACAATTCTTTCAGGATTCAGATGAAGCATACAATTTTGAACTTTACTTTTTTTTTTTTAAATCAAATTTGCTTGATTCTCTTGGTATTCATTGTTGAAAGAGAGCAATGCTCTATCGGGAGCTAGCTGAACACAATGGGTGAGATAGTGAAAAGCAGCTAGCTCACAGTAGTGCATTGCTCCTGAGCCTACCTTGGCATGCTTTTTAACAATGGATACCTAGAGAACAAAGCACATTAGATAACAGAAATACATTAGAAAGTTATTTCAAATCTATGTAAATTATGAAACTTTAATTTTAACTTTACTGTCCCATTTATACCATGGCTTCCCTGCAAATCTATATACACAGAATCAACCCCTTACTAAATTTCAAAAAGCTCAATTAATAGAAGATTGTTTTGAGAGGAGTAAATCTGAACAAGGACCGTAGTGTGAGGAGGGAGGGGCAAGCAGTAAAAATGAAAGTGAAACTTACAATGTTATTGGTTTAAATAAAACTATTACAATTATTATTATTAAGATAATGATTATTGTTCTCCTTCCAATAAAGTACAGCTCTGAAAATGTAGAGTTTACCTCCCTATAATATTATTCATTTAAATTATCTATGTATATTTAATTATAAATAACCAAATCAGTAATTGTCTGCTATAACTGGAAAACATTATCTGAAAAGTTAGTATTCTAAAAAGAGAAACATTTATGTATAAAACCGTGATTTTAATCAAGTCTTCTGCCTAGTGATTCAAATCAAAGCCACCCTGCATAGAAATCTATACTGTTATTTCACACTTGGAGCTTTCTCAGTCATTACTATACAATACTGCATACAAATCACATTAAATATGCTTCATTAAAAAGAACAGCACAAATGTGATATTTGTAAAACGCACTATATAGAGAGAAGTGGTTACAAATCAGATGGTATTAAGCACCAGGGTTATTGTTACTTTGCATACAGGGTTAAGCAGGGTCTGTAAGCAGCTATTTTGCAATTGCAGAAAATGCAAATTCCCTTCAATTTGCATTTTACCCAATGATTACAATATAATGTTATCAGCAGTCACTTTTTTGCATAACCCAGAATATATGAAAATATTTATGCTCTTGCCAAGAAGTATAATAAGGTTTATTAGGAACTACAGAAAATGATATTGTTTATTTGTAGTTTTAAACATCTCAAAAATAGAGGGTAATAGTACTTCTAATAAAGACCTTCATTAGTACCAATAAGATCTACCAAGTGCCTGCACGGGACAGTATTACTCTCGGGTTGCACGAATGCAATCACATGTAGGTTGATTGTCAGGCAAAACCAAATGACATCACAAAAGGAACTAGCGTTGCCTCTGCTTGTGAGATAGTGCCTGTATCAAATAAAGAGGCTATTGCTAGCCGGATCCAAAAGCTTCTCAATGTCAAACTTTGTACCCCCTCAAGTAAAGGCCTGTCTTGTCTGCGCTGCTGTGTATTGGGTACGATTTATTTCAGAGGATGAACTGTGTGGCAGGGGGTGTGGTTAGCTCGGGTCAGTGTTTCTTACATTGCCTGGCCCTGTAGCTACCACATCCCCCTGCCATTTACATCTACATGCCACCCTCTATATACACGTCAGATCCTTATCATCAAATGTTTATGGTGCTGTCTTTTTGGTAGCGCTACTCACCAACATCTATTATGTGACTGGTACAAATTTTACACACACGGAAGATGAGAAACCCTATATACTGTATGTGATTGAGACAAAAGCTGTATGGAAACTGGAGATTACAAAGCTCAGACGTTTCTAGAGTCCTCACAGGCAGTTTTACTGAAGTTAGAGACATAAAAGTGCAAAGCAAGGGAAATCAAATTCAATTGGGCACATTTTTGCAATCATCACTGCTTTTTTGAACAAAAAGATCTGACAAGCATATGGTGGAAGGATACGTGCATGAGCACGTCATTTGCACATGCTCAAGTATAAAAGGGCATCAATGCATTTCAAATACCACGTGCGTCTGATTAATTAGATAACCAGTATTTATTAAGTGACAATGAAAGCCTAAATAAGGGGGATACAGTTTGCCTTTAGCAAGGTTTGCACATAAAGTGCCAGAAAGCAATTCTAAAACCACCAGCACATTTAAATAAACACAAGCAGATATGGAAGAAGAGACTCCACTCTTTCATAGCCCTGTACAATGCTGCTTGACTTAGAAGCTACAAGGCAGCACTGTAAAGAAGCTGAAAGCACAGAGCAGGGTTTGGATTTTGTGATGAGCTGGGGAGAGAGCAGAATAAGATAAAATTAGTTTAGGCAACTGCTACATCATACGGTGCGTCTGGAATGCTATTTATGATCTGCTCACTCTCATTACCATAATAGGTAAGAAGGGGTGAAAATTATAAATATTTAAAAAAAAAACAAAAAAAAAAAAACACACAAACCACTAGAAAACCTTCTTTCCTTGGCAGGTGATGACATCTATAACAAACAATATAGAATGTCCACAGGACTTATTCTTAAATTAATTCCTTTATTAGGACAGGATGCATGATTAAGGGCTGAAATGCCTGAAACATCGCATGTACTTCAGCCTGTCCTAATAAAGGAATTGTCTTATATATCGTATGGATTTTTTGTGAGGTTCTGGCAGAAAACCTCAGTCTGCACTGGCACACCTGCTGCATTATTGCTGGGAAGTTTTCCTATTAAATCTATAGCAAAGCTCTTATAATAAAGTTGACTGTGAAATGCATAAAAAAATAATGTGACAACCATCCTAATGAATCCGCTGCAGAGGGCAACATCAATTAGAGAAATTTAAATAATTGAAAAAACAGAATTTATGCTTACCTGATAAATTACTTTCTCCAACGGTGTGTCCGGTCCACGGCGTCATCCTTACTTGTGGGATATTCTCTTCCCCAACAGGTAATGGCAAAGAGCCCAGCAAAGCTGGTCACATGATCCCTCCTAGGCTCCGCCTACCCCAGTCATTCGACCGACGTACAGGAGGAATATATGCATAGGAGAAACCATATGATACCGTGGTGACTGTAGTTAGAGAAAATAATTCATCAGACCTGATTAAAAAAACCAGGGCGGGCCGTGGACCGGACACACCGTTGGAGAAAGTAATTTATCAGGTAAGCATAAATTCTGTTTTCTCCAACATAGGTGTGTCCGGTCCACGGCGTCATCCTTACTTGTGGGAACCAATACCAAAGCTTTAGGACACGGATGAAGGGAGGGAGCAAATCAGGTCACCTAAATGGAAGGCACCACGGCCTGCAAAACCTTTCTCCCAAAAATAGCCTCTGAAGAAGCAAAAGTATCAAATTTGTAAAATTTGGCAAAAGTGTGCAGTGAAGACCAAGTCGCTGCCTTACATATCTGGTCAACAGAAGCCTCGTTCTTGAAGGCCCATGTGGAAGCCACAGCCCTAGTGGAATGAGCTGTGATTCTTTCAGGAGGCTGCCGTCCGGCAGTCTCATAAGCCAATCGGATAATGCTTTTAAGCCAAAAAGAAAGAGAGGTAGAAGTTGCTTTTTGACCTCTCCTTTTACCAGAATAAACAACAAACAAAGAAGATGTTTGCCTGAAATCTTTAGTGGCCTCTAAATAGAATTTTAGAGCACGGACTACGTCCAAATTGTGTAACAAACGTTCCTTCTTTGAAACTGGATTCGGACACAAAGAAGGTACAACTATCTCCTGGTTAATATTTTTGTTGGAAACCACTTTCGGAAGAAAACCAGGCTTAGTACGCAAAACCACCTTATCTGCATGGAACACCAGATAGGGCGGAGAACACTGCAGAGCAGATAACTCAGAAACTCTTCTAGCAGAAGAAATAGCAACCAAAAACAAAACTTTCCAAGATAATAACTTAATATCTACGGAATGTAAGGGTTCAAACGGAACCCCTTGAAGAACTGAAAGAACTAGATTAAGACTCCAGGGAGGAGTCAAAGGTCTGTAAACAGGCTTGATTCTAACCAGAGCCTGAACAAACGCTTGAACGTCTGGCACAGCTGCCAGCCTTTTGTGAAGTAAAACAGATAAAGCAGAGATCTGTCCCTTCAGAGAACTTGCAGATAATCCTTTCTCCAAACCTTCTTGTAGAAAGGATAGAATCTTAGGAATTTTTATCTTGTTCCATGGGAATCCTTTAGATTCACACCAACAGATATATTTTTTCCATATCTTATGGTAAATTTTTCTAGTTACAGGCTTTCTAGCCTGAATCGGAGCATCTATTACAGAATCTGAAAACCCACGCTTTGATAAAATCAAGCGTTCAATCTCCAAGCAGTCAGTTGGAGGGAAACCAGATTCGGATGTACGAATGGACCTTGAACAAGAAGGTCCTGTCTCAAAGGTAGCTTCCATGGTGGAGCCGATGACATATTCACCAGGTCTGCATACCAAGTCCTGCGTGGCCACGCAGGAGCTATCAAGATCACCGAAGCTCTCTCCTGATTGATCCTGGCTACCAGCCTGGGAATGAGAGGAAACGGTGGGAATACATAAGCTAGGTTGAAGGTCCGAGGTGCTACTAGTGCATCTACTAGAGTCGCCTTGGGATCCCTGGATCTGGACCCGTAACAAGGACCTTGAAGTTCTGACGAGAGGCCATCAGATCCATGTCTGGAATGCCCCATAATCGAGTTATTTGGGCAAAGATTTCCGGATGGAGTTCCCACTCCCCCGGATGGAATGTCTGACGACTCAGAAAATCCGCTTCCCAATTTTCCACTCCTGGGATGTGGATTGCAGACAAGTGGCAGGAGTGATCCTCCGCCCATTGAATTATCTTGGTCACTTCCTCCATCGCCAGGGAACTCCTTGTTCCCCCCTGATGGTTGATATATGCAACTGTCGTCATGTTGTCTGATTGAAACCTTATGAATTTGGCCTTTGCTAGATGAGGCCAAGCTTTGAGAGCATTGAATATCGCTCTCAGTTCCAGAATGTTTATCGGGAGAAGAGATTCTTCCCGAGACCATAGACCCTGAGCTTTCAGGGGTTCCCAGACCGCGCCCCAGCCTACTAGACTGGCGTCGGTCGTGACAATGACCCACTCTGGTCTGCGGAAGCTCATTCCCTGTGACAGGTTGTCCAGGATCAGCCACCAACGGAGTGAATCTCTGGTCCTTTGATCTACTTGAATCGTCGGAGACAAGTCTGTATAATCCCCATTCCACTGTCTGAGCATGCACAGTTGTAATGGTCTTAGATGAATTCTTGCAAAAGGAACTATGTCCATTGCTGCAACCATCAATCCTATTACTTCCATGCACTGCGCTATGGAAGGACGAAGAACAGAATTAAGTACTTGACAAGAGCTTAGAAGTTTTGATTTTCTGGCCTCTGTCAGAAAAATCCTCATTTCTAAGGAGTCTATTATTGTTCCCAAGAAGGGAACTCTTGTTGACGGGGACAGAGAACTTTTTTCTATGTTCACTTTCCATCCGTGAGATCTGAGAAAGGCTAGGACGATGTCCGTATGAGCCTTTGCTTTTAACAGAGACGACGCTTGAATCAGGATGTCGTCCAAGTACGGTACTACTGCAATGCCCCTTGGTCTTAGAACCGCTAGAAGGGACCCTAGTACCTTTGTGAAAATTCTCGGAGCAGTGGCTAATCCGAATGGAAGTGCCACAAACTGGTAATGCTTGTCCAGAAAAGCGAACCTTAGGAACTGATGATGTTCCTTGTGGATAGGAATATGTAGGTACGCATCCTTTAAATCCACTGTGGTCATAAATTGACCTTCCTGGATGGTAGGAAGGATCGTTCGAATGGTTTCCATTTTGAACGATGGAACCCTGAGAAATTTGTTTAGGATCTTGAGATCTAAAATTGGTCTGAATGTTCCCTCTTTTTTGGGAACTATGAACAGGTTGGAGTAAAACCCCATCCCTTGTTCTCCTATAGGAACTGGATGAATTACTCCCATCTTTAACAGGTCTTCTACACAATGTAAGAATGCCTGTCTTTTTATTTGGTTTGAAGATAATTGAGACCTGTGGAACCTTCCCCTTGGGGTAGTTCCTTGAATTCCAGGAGATAACCCTGAGAAACTATTTCTAGTGCCCAAGGATCCTGAACATCTCTTGCCCAGGCCTGAGCAAAGAGAGAAAGTCTGCCCCCCACCAGATCCGGTCCCGGATCGGGGGCCATCCCTTCATGCTGTTTTGGTAGCAGTGGCAGGCTTCTTGGCCTGCTTACCCTTGTTCCAGCCTTGCATCGGTCTCCAGGCTGGTTTGGGTTGAGAAGTATTACCCTCTTGCTTAGAGGATGTAGAATTAGAGGCTGGTCCGTTTCTGCGAAAGGGACGAAAATGAGGCTTATTTTTAGCCTTAAAAGACCTATCCTGAGGAAGGGCGTGGCCCTTTCCCCCGGTGATGTCTGAAATAATCTCTTTCAAATCAGGACCAAACAGTGTTTTACCCTTGAAAGGGATGTTAAGCAATTTTGTCTTGGAAGACACATCCGCTGACCAAGACTTTAGCCAAAGCGCTCTGCGCGCCACGATAGCAAACCCTGAATTCTTCGCTGCTAATCTAGCTAATTGCAAAGCGGCATCTAAAATAAAAGAGTTAGCCAATTTAAGTGCTTGAACTCTGTCCATAACCTCCTCATACGAAGATTCTTTATTGAGCGACTTTTCTAGTTCTTCGAACCAGAAACACGCTGCCGTAGTGACAGGAACAATGCATGAAATTGGTTGTAGAAGGTAACCTTGCTGAACAAACATCTTTTTAAGCAAACCCTCTAATTTTTTATCCATAGGATCTTTGAAAGCACAACTATCTTCTATGGGAATAGTAGTGCGTTTGTTTAGAGTAGAGACCGCCCCCTCGACCTTGGGGACTGTCTGCCATAAGTCCTTTCTGGGGTCGACTATAGGAAATAATTTCTTAAATATAGGGGGAGGAACAAAAAGGTATGCCGGGCCTTTCCCACTCCTTATTTACTATGTCCGCCACCCGCTTGGGTATAGGAAAAGCATCGGGGGGCACCGGAACCTCTAGGAACTTGTCCATCTTACATAATTTCTCTGGAATGACCAAATTGTCACAATCATCCAGAGTAGATAATACCTCCTTAAGCAGTGCGCGGAGATGTTCTAATTTAAATTTAAATGTTACAACATCAGGTTCAGCTTGTTGAGAAATTTTTCCTGAATCTGAAATTTCTCCCTCAGACAAAACCTCCCTCCTGGCCCCTTCAGATTGGTGTGAGGGTATGTCAGAACCGTTATCATCAGCGTCCTCTTGCTCTTCAGTGTTTAAAACAGAGCAATCGCGCTTTCTCTGATAAGTAGGCATTTTAGATAAAATATTTGCAATAGAATTATCCATAACAGCCGTTAATTGTTGCATGGTAATAAGTATTGGCGCACTAGATGTACTAGGGGCCTCTTGTGTGGGCAAAACTGGTGTAGACACAGAAGGGGATGATGCAGTACCATGCTTACTCCCCTCATTTGAGGAATCATCTTGGGCAATATTATTATCTGTGGCATCATTGTCCCTACTTTGTTTGGACACTATGTCACAATTATCACATATATTTAAATGGGGAGAAACCTTGGCTTTCATACATATAGAACATCGCTTATCTGATGGTTCAGACATGTTAAACAGGCTTAAACTTGTCAACAAAGCACAAAAAACGTTTTAAAATAAAACCGTTACTGTCACTTTAAATTTTAAACAGAACACACTTTATTACTGAATATGCGAAAAAGCATGAAGGAATTGTTCAAAATTCACCAAAAATTTCACCACAGTGTCTTAAAGCCTTAAAAGTATTGCACACCAAATTTGAAATCTTTAACCCTTAAAATAACGGAACCGGAGCCGTTTTTACATTTAACCCCTATACAGTCCCAGGTATCTGCTTTGCTGAGACCCAACCAAGCCCAGAGGGGAATACGATACCAAATGACGCCTTCTATAAGCTTTTTCAGTGGTTCTTAGCTCCTCACACATGCATCTGCATGCCTTGCTTTCCAAAAACAACTGCGCATTAGTGGCGCGAAAATGAGGCTCTACCTATGACTAGAAAAGGCCCCCATCTGAAAAAGGTGTCCATACAGTGCCTGCCGTTTTTTAACAACAATCCCCAAGATTATAATAACTAATAAGAGTTATAATCTGCCAAATATGCTTAGCAAATCAATCGTTTTAGCCCAGAAAAATGTCTACCAGTTTTTTAAGCCCTTATAAAGCCCTTTATTCTTTTACTTAATCTAAGAAAATGGCTTACCGGTCCCCATAGGGGAAATGACAGCCTTCCAGCATTACAAAGTCTTGTTAGAAATGTGGCCAGTCATACCTCAGGCAGAAAAGTCTGCCAACTGCTTCCCCCAACTGAAGTTACTTCATCTCAACAGTCCTGTGTGGAAACAGCAATCGATTTTAGTAACGTTTGCTAAAATCATCTTCCTCTTACAAACAGAAATCTTCATCTCTTTTCTGTTTCAGAGTAAATAGTACATACCAGCACTATTTTAAAATAACAAACACTTGATTGAAGGATAAAAACTACATTTAAACACCAAAAAACTCTTAGCCATCTCCGTGGAGATGTTGCCTGTGCAACGGCAAAGAGAATGACTGGGGTAGGCGGAGCCTAGGAGGGATCATGTGACCAGCTTTGCTGGGCTCTTTGCCATTTCCTGTTGGGGAAGAGAATATCCCACAAGTAAGGATGACGCCGTGGACCGGACACACCTATGTTGGAGAAAAAGATTTAATTCTTGATAAACACTTATCCCAGTGTCCACCCGATGACAGCAAATGAGTGAAACACGGGAATAGATATTGGTAACGACGAGAAGTAATATTAATAGCACAACGTTTGCTCTTTCTTATTGTTGTTTAACCTACTGTAACTGGCAAGCAGCATTTTTACAAGGTGTTAATGTATAAATTAATGTAATTTAGATTTTGGTATTTGTAATCTACTTTTAAAAAGACCAACTTTCAACCCACATCAAAAAACGTTTTATATAAATAGCTAGAAAGCTGAAGATCATTTTTGGCCTCCAATTAGCTTGGATAAATAAAAGGAAAAAAAAGTTGCAACTATTTGTTAAAGGGACATGAAACTAAAAATTTTTCCTTTCATGAGAAAGAGCACGCAAATTTTAAGCAACTTTCTAATTTACTCCTATTATACATTTTTCTTCGTTCTCTTGGTATAAAACAGGAATCCAAGCTTACAGTGAATGTAAATTTTGATGTTAAAGTGCCCGGTTTTTAAAAATTTGATTAAAAACAGGGGCACTTTAATTCATAAAAATTTACATTTCATTCGTGTTGTGAAAAAATACTTATCTTTTATTCTTGACAGCCGCTCCAGCTTCCTCCGCTCGTCGCAAAGCCTCTTCCTGGGTCTAAAATGAGGAATCCGGCTGGGGAAAGCCATGATTGGAGGGTGACCGATCCATCGTTTGACATCAGAAATGACTTTGCAACGATCGGGGGGAAGCTGGAGCGGCTGTCAAGTTTAAAAAAGGTAAGTATTTTTTCACAAGTGAAATGTAGCATCAAAATTTACATTCACTTTAAGAGCTGGCCCATTTTTGGTTCAGCACCTGGGTACATTTAGCCACCAATAAGCAAGCACACTGGCAGCCGTGACTTATGATAGGCAGAAATCTCTCCCTTTATACAATACAGTGTATGATCGTTGCTTGCATGTGAGCAGGTTTCTGAATACAATTAAGCAAATCATTTTTTTAGCTGCTTGGTATGTTAGAATAGGTTTTATTGGCTGTCATTTCCAGCTCACAAAACAAAATACTCCTATAATAACCTTCCTCTCTCAAACTCGGACTAAACCCAGAATGACCGATTAATGCATTTGCGTTACTACACTTATCTATTTGTATAGCACCGCAGAATTCCATAGTGAGGGATAGAGATAGGGGTATACAATGACAAGGATTTGTGATAAAATACATAAGACTAAACACATCTAGTATAGGAGGAAGACGGACCTTCTCCGAAGAGCTTACAGTCTACAGGTTGAGGGTGCAGAGACATATTTTTTTTTGGGTAGCTTGTCACATGGATTGTAGTTGCACCAGCGAGTCAAGGCAGTTCAAAATTTATTTTGATTAGGATGAAAAACAGAGGCGATCTGGTAAGCGTCTGAAGCTATAAAAAGGTTGGAGTCTTATGGAGCGGGGTAGAGAGTTTGAGGACAGGAGAAGCTTCTGAGGGATGAAGAGATAGGAGTGGAAAGACGTAGGTCAGAGGTTGATCGGCGAGGATGGGTTGAGGACTATTTGGAGATGAGAAAATATATTTATGAGTGAGGCTGTTGAGTGCTTTATAGGTTAGGCTTAATAATTTGAATTGAATTCTGGAGTATATGGGGAGCAGTGTAGAGACTGGCAGAGCAGAGGATGTAGATGGGTGACTTAGGTGGATGAGTCTAGCTGAAGCATTTATTATAAAATGGAGGGGAGGATAGGTGGTGTTTGGGAAGGCCATTTAGAAGTAGACTTCAGTAGTCAATGTGTGATAAATGAGGGAGTGAATCAGTATTTTTGTAGTTTTTCTTCATCTACTGCTGTCTTTTAGGCTCAGAAAGAAACCTACATTTCAAGCATTGTCTCTTTTAGGTTTAATAAATAGTCATCACATGCACCAGCAACTGACACTCACCTCATTGAGAGCACACATCCGTGCTATGGAACCAATATTGTTTGTAATAGTTATTAAGGTTGCTCTAGCTAAATCTTCTTTACTAACGGAATCTCTTTTCTCTTTACTCATCATGTTTCCAAAACTAAAAATAAGAAAAATGTTGAAATATTAAGTATATGAAATACAATGGTTGACTATATTAAATTGAAAATTAAACAGTTCATAGTTGGGTATTGCTAATGCTTTTCCTAGCATTCTTCTGGACACACAATATTATATATGCTGACAGCAGTGTGTATTGCATTAAAGGGCCACTGTAAGTAAATATTTTCTATGCCTGTTACTAACTACCCCAAATACGCTTTTTATCAATAGCATTTCATTAACATATCTCTACCATATATCAGAAATCTTGTCTGCAAATTTAATCGTTTTCCAAACCCACTCCGTGGGTATCCTTTGCTCTGTACCAATCCGTTTACAATACCTAGGTTTCAAAATGGCACTTTAAACACAATTTCATTGGTTTAAGTATTTTGAACACACAGTGCTGAAAATAGTGGGCAGGATAACGTGACATCATCGGCAAATAAAAGATATAACTTTTATAACGTTATGAAACTTCGTTTTGGAGAAAATATAGGTCAGTAGGTTTTAATTAATGTTTATTAACTTTAATATGTTAGTTGTTTAGCTTAAAAATTATAACAGAAAGTAATCCTTTAATGAAGACTTAATTTGTGTCATACAAGCCACTACTGACTCGGAGAAGGTGTAGAATGCTGCCGCACATGCCCTCATTGCATATGCCACTGAAACAGTAAAATCATTTTTACAAGAAGCAATTTTGCCAATGGAACTATACTGCAGACACGATTCTACAGCTTTAAATGTTGACTTTTCTAAACCTGTGGAATTCACTTTGCTGGTATCCTTTACTATGGACAATTAGGGGAGTGATGTAAGAGCTTGCACTTTTATCTAGCCAATCACTGTGTAGTGTGGCAGGGTTATGCTGAATTCACAATAAGAATTGTCTTTCTGGGGGGGTAATAATTTTCAGAGGTATTTTGTAGCAAAAGCAGACAAAATAACTGTATATTGCAATGTTTTCATTTCAGCCCAATAACATGATTGCATAAAGGTGTCTGCATACATTATTCTATAAAATCATATGACCTTCTGTGACCACACTGAAACCACCTATAAGTATGACACAGATTTACCCACCACCTGATGCTTACAATAAAACAAACACACAGACCATGGGAAGGTCAGTGTAAAACCGTTTAAGAAAATAAAGGTTTCCTTGCATGTAGAGATCCATACACGTGCATGATACCTTCCTAGGTATGCTCTTCAACAATACCATGAGAACAAAACAAATTTGGTAATAGAAGTAAAATGGAAACCGTTTTCTAAACCTGCATGCTCTGCCGGAATCACAAAATACATTTTTGGGTTTATGTCCCTTTTACAATGAAAACTACAGCAAGTGTGTGTCATGAAAACCTCATAATGTTAGGTTAACGTTCTTTTCTATCTTTTCTGTGCATTTCTCTGCTCTTTACAACCCCTTATCAGAACTAAGACAAGAAGACAATGTTTTGGGGAACAATTTGTTTTATTAAATCTGGGGGGGGGGACAAACACTTATTCTTTGCTCATATATCACTCCTTTAAGCTTGGAACATGCACAGCACTAACGTTAATGTATTTTCTACAGCCCGGTACCAGCCTGTGATAGCAGTACAATCTGACATGGTTGATCAACGACAGTGCGTCTCTGTTGCAGGGACCTGAGGTCATTGACAGGGCAACCAGCCTTGCACAGAAATATACCTTTTATAAGTAAAAATGCAAAATATATGGTGTTTGGTATCAAAATGTTCCCTGTGGCCTTAAAACTTTATTAGGCTTAACCGGCAGGTAACTTAAAGTGTATCTGGGAAGTCATAAATGCTGGGGGCGGACTATCCCAGCCCCCTCTAACCCAGAGAGGCTGGCCTAAGAACCTGAGATGATTTTGTCATGTATATAGTTGTGACAATTACACAAGAATTTTGTCATTCTACATGGGAGCCTAAGTAACAGCGTGAGTGACCACCTTCTCTTCTAAGCTAGTACAATATAAAAGGTTTGTATAACTGTAAAATAAACGGTATAATTTTACTTGTTAAACACAATTCTCTTATAACCATGCTCTGTGCTCATAATAAATGTTTCTTTATTAAAAGGATATGAAAACCAATTTTTTTCCTTTCATGATTCAGAAAGTGCATGGAACTTTCTAATTTACTCCTATTATCAAATTTTCTTTGTTCTATTGGTTATCAAATTTTCTTTGTTCTATTGGTTATCAAATTTTCTTTGTTCTATTGGTATCTTTATTTGAAAAGCAGGAATGTAAACTTAGGATCCATCCCATCTTTGGTTCAGCACCTGAGTAGCACTTGCTGATTGGTGGCTAAAAGCTTGATTTTCATATTTCCATGTTTTATAATCATTGAGTGGAACTTATTTTCAGGGGGTGTGTGTGTGTGAGATTTTTTTTAGTTAAGATTTAAAAGGGACACTCAAGTCAAATTAAATTTTCATGATTCAGATACAGCATGTAATTTTTAAACAACGTTCCAATTTACTTCCATTAAAAAAAAAAAAAAAATATGCACAGTCTTTTTATATTTACACTTTTTGAGTCACCAGCTCTTACTGAGCATGTGCAAGTATTCATAGACTATACGTATATGCATTTGTGATTGGCTGATTGCTATCACATGGTACAGGGGGAGTGGATATATACATAACTGAAATTTGTTAGAAAAAAAAATATATATATACTACTCATTTGAAATTCAGAGTAAATGCTATTGTATTGTCTTGTTATCTTGCATTTGTTGATTATGCAAATCTACCGTCTTTACTGGTCCTTTAAGTAAAGAACATTAAAAATAGCCAGGCGACCACCATACTTACTAAATTGTTATCAAGGGTATCCACATCCTTTGCAGGGGTTAAAGCACACAGTAGTTGAGGATCAATAGTCTTCAAATGACATGCTCTATAAATTAGAGTAATTTTTTTTTAACTTTTATGGCCCTTTAATTAAAAGGGACATTAAGCACCATTAACGTTTGTGCTCAGACTCCCTAAAGAGGCCAAAAAGTAAAATCTGTAACCAAGTTTTTCAAGATGCTGCAAATGACCTAAACCAGTAATTTGTTTTGCGGCATTTGCAGAGTATAGATTGTTATTTGGCCTCTCTTTGGAGGGACAAGCACAATGTTTTTACAAAAGCAAGATGCGTATAATGTTCTTTTGAACAATTTGTTGGAGGGTTACATTTTTGGTTTGTACATATATTCAAATTGTAAAAGATGCAATATATTTTAATAATAATCTCTCTTACCTTGATGCTACTGCATAACCGGGCAAGCTAAACCGTTCATAATCTCCTCCATAGATATCACGCACTAGTTTATCCACCTTTGTGCTGTCACCTTGTGAAGCCATTTCAAGAGCTTCTTCAAATGTTGAGCACCCAGTAAGGAGGCAACAAAGTCCAAAAAACGTTCCACCTCCTAAACTGTTGGTATTTAATAACAAGGAAGAAAAATATTAAGGATATTTATAGTCTAAACATATAAATCTTACTATAATCCCACAGCTGGAGTGCAGTACATGGTTATAATAGGAAGCAAGAACCGCTTTAGTTTCATAAACTAGAGAGGTCTTTACAGGTCAGAACGGAATCTTAAAATGTGACCTAATTCATTATACAGAACGGTATGACAAAGCTGTGTTTTGTATATTCAGCTCCACTATAGTGGCCTCAATAATATTATTATCAATGTTGTTTAAAGAAGATCAACTTTGCGTGCAACTCAGATTTTTTTTTTTTTAAGTTTAGTACAGGCATAAGTAGATTAAACTGACAAACTTCACAAAAAGTACCCCCTCCCCATACGATTATGGGCTAGATTATGAGTGTAGTGCCGATGCATGCAAGCGATATGGGGTTTATCGAGGCTTTTTGCGTGCGTTGGAAGTAGCATGTGCATTACAGGTTGAAAGCAAACTTGTTTGCTTAAGTGCAACGGGCATCAGGATAGCACAACTTCAGAGCTCTGGTTAACTGTTACGCAAGGCAAAAAAGTTGCACACAAAAAAAAAAAAAAAAACATCAAAATTATATTTAAAAGTACAGTTACACTCATAAATAAAAAAAACTGTTGTAATAAAAAGTTATAAGGGCCCAAAGATATGATGTATCAAGTGTTAGAAAGAAAAGCTGCAAAGGACTTTAATAGAGATACATACATATTGAATGTCTAAATAGATAGACAGAGAGATAGATAGACAGAGAGATAGATAGACAGAGAGAGATAGATATATATCCCTTTGCAGTCAAGTAGCTGAAAACATAAAATCCTTTATGTAACGTTCATATTTAATAAAGCATTTAACTGTATGTACTGTAACTATCTCACATTCCAATGTTCTTCACACAGGGGAATATGTTATAAGTTTTTTTAAATATATACATCTAGCAAGTAGGGTAGGGGTTATACTTTAACGTGGCCGCAATATTCCAAGTTTGACTTTTTGGGCACGTTGGGTTAGTGCTCATGCGAAAACTTTTACTTTGAACTTGTAAAAAGCCTCTGTCTAGTGGAGTTAACATGTGAGCGGAAGTGAAAATATGGGCATGCCTGATAGACAGTAAATAAATGAAAAGCATTGGATTCTTTGTTTTTCCCAATAAGGTTTTGGCTTTGCTATGACAAAAAAAAAAAACTAGATAAAATAGCTATAAATGAAATACACAACTGCAGAATTCAGCAGATACTAATTTTGTTCTTTTTTACTGTGGATTTGTAAAATAAATATATAAATGACTTTCCTGCACGAGAGATAGAGAGATATATATATATATATAATCTCACACACATATACACTATTGAGGAAACTGCTTATATGAAATATATATCTAACTATTATTTTTTTTAAAGTTATTTTTTTGTTTTATTTGTTATACAAAAGAAATCTGATATACGATATTTTCACATAATTTTTTTTTTTTTTAATTTTCTTAATTGAAATAACATACATAGCAGTACATTTCAATGTTCCAATGTTTACAGATATTTAGTGGTACCAGTAATAGTCAGTGTCATATAAAATGCTGATATGGAGTGGTAACAAATTATGTTATACAATATATAACCATGTTTCATTTTGCATTAAGGTATTCCTCCCAAACATTATAGAGTAATCTTCTAATTTATGTTTAAGACAGTAGTGAGAGAACTTATCCAATCTTCTTTTGTGGGAGTTATTGTTTTTCCACCATTTAGGTATCAATTGCTTGGCACAGTTTAGCATAATACCCAATAGTGTGGATCTAAGTCTACATTTAATTTTGGTGGGTTTATGAAATACACACAATAATGCATTAAGGGGTATAGCATGCTGCACTGCTTTAGTCATATCTGAAGTCACTAGGGTCCAATAGGCCTGAATTTTGGGACATCCCACAATTTCTCCAACATGTGATTTGGGAACTCAGGTAGATTTGTGCTAATCTATGTGGTGTAAGATACCAGCGACTGAGAATCTTCATATTGGTTTCTCTAAAATTTTTACCAATGAAGATAAGGAGCTCATGTGTGTGGCAATAGTTAGCCAATTTTTTCCTATTAAATGGGTTCCCAATTCCTCTTCCCACTTTTGTGTGTATGAGGGGAGATGGCGTGAGTGGTATTGAAGTATTTGTTTATAGGCCATTGACAGGGGACCTTTTACATTTGGTTGCTGGCAGCAAATATTTTCTAGTGGCGTCAGTAGGCGTAAAATCTTTTGTTTGGTCGGGTGTGAAGTTATAAGGTGACTAAGTTGAAAGTATTTATACCATTGTCCGAACTGTGGGATATTTAGCTTGGTCAGTTCCGTCTTTGATCTTAGTTTACCATCTTTAAGGAGTCTATAAAAAGGAGAGATGTGTGTATGGCATTTTGTTTCTCAGACGGTGTATGTTGGTCTGACTGGAATATAGGTTTTGTCAGCGTGGGAATTAAGGGGGAAGGTATTGTTGAGACATTAGGAAAATGATGAGTGATATAATGCCAGTTTATGAAAGTTTCAGCTATAAGCGTAGATACAGTTAGTGGAGTCTTCTGTGTTGGTGTCGGTGTCCAGCACAAGCTTCCTAGGTTCGTATGAGATACTAATGATCTTTCAAGTTTAACCCATTCCTTATCTACTTCATTTTTGCAACAATTTACTATTCTGACCAGGTGGGAAGCGTATTGGTAGTATCCAATATTGGGAGCCCCAAATCCTCCTCTATCTTTGGGCATGTACATGGTTTTCATGGAGACCCAACTATTATTACATCACTTCAAATGCTCTATTTGAATCACAAAAGAAAATATTGATTTTAAACAACTTTCTAATTTACTTCTATTATAATTTTTCTTTGTTCCTTTGGTATATTTTGTTTAAAAGTAAGAACGTAAGCTCAGAATGCTGTCCCACTCCACAGCACTAGATGGCAGCAGTTTTACAAGAACACTAGATGGCAGCACTATTTCCTACTATGTTGTGCCTATATAGATATCTAATCAACACAGGATATCATGGGGAAAAAAGCAAAAATTTGCTAATATAAGTAAATTGGAAACTTTTTTTTATTTTTTTAAATGGTCTGCTCTGTCTAAATCAATAAAGAAATTTTGGGTTTCATATCCCTTTAATATTATTATTATGCACTTTAAATTTCTTGCAGCATTGTACTATAACATGAATGCTTTCAGCTTAAAGGGAAATAATACTCATATGCTAAATCACTTGAAACTGATGCAGTATAACTGTAAAAAGCTGACAGGAAAATATCACCTGAGCATCTCTATGTAAAAAAGGAAGATATTTTACCTCACAATCTCCTCAGCTCAGCAGAATAAGTTCTGTGTAAAAAAATTATACTCAACTGCTCCCAGCTGCAGGTAAAAAAATTAAAAAAAAAAATGAAGAAATGAACAGCAGCCAATCAGCATCAGCAGTGCTGAGGTCATGAACTTTTACTGTGATCTCATGAGATTTGACTTGACTCTCATGAGATTTCATTGTAAACTTCCTTTACCTGATTGGTGAAATAAGATGAGAGTGCACGATGCTCATCCCTTCAGATGTCCCAGGACAGACACACTAAAATGCTGATTAGAAATCCTTTACAATGGGAGGTGGCTACTGAGGAACTTTTGAGGTAAAATATCTCTTTCTTTTTACATAGAGATGTTCAGGAGATATTTTCTAGTCAGCTTTTTACAGCTATGCTGCATCACTTTCAAGTGTTTCAACATTTGGGTATTATGGCCCTTTAATAACAAAACTTTTTTTTCTTTCTTCTTAGTTTTAAAAACACCCACACCACAACTTACTCCAGCTGAAGAGTGTTTATTAAATTAAAAATACCATTTATCTAAATCCCCTTGTGACTTACCTGGTCCCAGTCACCCGTTTATAGTCCTCTTTGGAATATACAGCAAGGATGCTGACTCCTGAACCAATATTAACCAGAAGAAGGGGGTAAGGGTTCTCTAAATTGTATGGAATTTTCTGACATCTTTCAGGATCTTTAGGGTTTTCTAGATAAAAGCACTGTGACTGACCATTAAAACCGACAGAGTCAACGAACAGAACCCCTTTGATAAGGCAATCTAATTCATCCAGTTTACACAGTTGCAGACCTGACACCTGTTGAAGAAGATACAACCGTGATGAAGCCAAACATAGGTTTCTCTAAGTATAAAATGTTATAAATGAGAAATGGGTTTAATAAATAAAACCTAGTAAGCAAAGTACATTGTAATCAAGTCACTAAAAATGTAATTTGTCAAGGTGTGTTTGGATACAATTATATTTGGTAAAAGGGCAGAGTAAGTCTGTGTGTGTGTGTATAGATATATAAATATCTCATGTGAGCACATTGTGTTCCTGGAAAAAATACTAGATGCAAGACAACTAAGGACAAGCAGGGACAAGACAACCCAGCACCAGCTGGGCAATATAAAAATAGAACACACTTTTACTATGTTTTAGTTATTGGCAAAATTCTTAGAAACTATAGAGATTTTATTGAGAAAATTAGATACAAATGAAAATGCATACTGTTAGAAAGTCTTCTTCAAACTTGTACGCTCCTCCACCAGTGGCACATAAAGATGTGTGAAGGCTTGAGAACTGCTTGTCGCGTGCCATCTGTAGAAAGACTGGCATATCCTGTGTAGGAAATCGAATAAAGTGCAGGTTGCCCTTGCGGCCACACATTGTGAGGTCTTTAAGTTCCAGGTGAACATCACGAATGCCAGTTTGTCCATAGGCAACATTAGAGGTCAAGTATTTTCGGATGTTCTTTAGGCTTTCCACTTCCTCTTGTTCCTCTTCCGCAGTGATATCTCTGGGTTCAAAATAGACAAGTTTGACCAGCGTTCCACCAATATCCAAGCCAAACCAAGGAAAGGCTAGGACAAGAGACAGACGTTATAGACCCATGTGACTATTTAATACCCCTTATGGTTATTGACTGGGGTAAACATCTTATGCAACATTTGCAAGGACCACCCAACTGAAGGATAAGGCTTGACAAATCCCAGGAGTCAGCGAGCCAATGCTCCTAGAATTTTTATTGCTGGCTCCTCAGTTATTTTATGCATACCCATATAGAATGCATTCCCCAACTCAATATTCTGGCTGGCTCCTCAGTTTGACATAAATTTGTTATGTATAACACTTATCTGAGGACACATTTTAAGTGTATCAAAAAGAGGTTATTTAACAAAGATATTTCCAGGTATTAAATGGACAGTCTAGTCCAAAAAAACAATTTTGCTTTGTTCTCTTGGTATTCTTAGTTGAAAGCTAAATCTAGGAGGTTCATATGCTAATTTCTAAGCCCTTGAAGGACGCCTCTTAGCTCAGGGCATTTTGACAGTTTTTCCCCACTAGAGGGTGTTAGTTCATGCGTTTCATATAGATATTAATATAATAAATCAGTCACACATAATATTTAAAGCGGTGTCTCTCTCTCTTATATCACAGATAGGGTGAGAAATGATCACTAGTCCCAGACCAGTAAGAAGAGCCAGACAAATTAGCCTAATTTTAATGGGAAATTGAAGTCATATTTCATGAATCAGTGGTGTTTTTAATAGAAAGATTTCCTGTTTACTTCTACTATACCATTTACTATTTTCTTGGTATCCTTTGTTAAAATGCAGCTACTTTCCATGAGAGGATACAAGGTAGGCTTGGGATTGTGCACTATACTGCTCCGTTATATAAATACAGAGATGTGCACACTCCTTAGCTTACCTCACAAAGGATACCAATGAAAATGCCCTTGTACTTCCATGTTTGTGTACAAATGAGACAATCAGTGAATTTCCCTGACTTGTAAACTACCAATATTTGTCCAGGCCCAATTCTAGATAATTATATGTAATGTAAAGATAAAAACAACTGCTTACTTTTTGAACTGTCAGTATGTATAGACTATAGAACCACACGCTTGGCTGCTAAAAAGAAAACATTTTATATAAAATTGTCACTCTGTATTTGCTTCAGTGACACTGCTCCAACTACCCTGAATTTATAAAATTTGATCCAGCTACATTTTATTACCTTAAAATGTAAAAGCATCAGTTTCATTCAGAAATGAATGCTGTGTTAGTTCAATTCATCATACTGATGGTAATTTTTATAATTGTATTTTTTAAAAATTACTATTGTTTCTAACTACTTTGAAAATGCTACCAAGCTCCACCCACTGATGACATCACAATCTGGGCAGCATATGGCGTCCAATCACAAAAAGCTCACTAGTTGGATTCAACAGACTGTCAATACTATTCAACAGAGTGCCTAAATGTAGCCCAGACCGTGATGTCATCAGTGGGCAAAGCTTAGCAGCTATTTCAAAGTGTCAGGAAACAATCTTTATTTTAAAACAACAAGAATAATTTTTGCAAAATTCTCTTGAAAAATTAAAACAATGCTTCTAGTATGTTATTACTATTTTTCAGTGGCATACATACATATGCTGTGAGGACCTCTTCCCCAGTATTCAAGCACAGAGAGCTGGTGGTAGAGTATATTGTGTGTGTAGAGTCTTAAAGGGTCACTGAAGTCAAAATTAAATTCATGATTCAGATAAAGAAACGCAATTTAAAAAAAACAAAAAAAAAAAACTTATCAATAAATGAACGCTCTTTGTATGCAAACTTTGAAGCTTCAGCTTCTATTGAGATTTATGCATTCTGTGATTGGCTGATGGCTGTCACATGATACAGGGTGGGGGGAGAAGTGGAATAACTTTGAAATTCTCCAGAAAATAGTCTACTTCTCATTTCAAATTGAAAGTTAGTGCATTTTTTGTATTGTGTATTTGTCAATGATTCCAATTCTATATTTAGTGGCCCTCTCATTTGTGTCATACAAGCCACTGTCAACGCTCTGAGGTGTGCTATTTCAATACTGGTGCACAGGCCCTGACAGCATGTATGTTTAGGCTACTGGCAAACAGAAATAACTTTTACAATAAGCATTTATGCCAATTGAAGTATATTGCAAAAATGCTATTTCAAATTGATATGCACATTTTCATTTTCATCTTTCTATCCCTTTAAATTGACATTTGTATTTATTTATGCATCAGAAATAATTCACAATATTATAAAAGATCTGCATGCAAAGTAAATGTTTTAAAGTAAAATAAGAATTGTTTTACATGTCCAGGACACACCCTTTGAAAAGTATCCTGAACGATGATTATCTTAGTTCCTTTACCGTTACTAATTATAGACAGATATAAACAAACTCCTGCACATATTAACCAATCACTGTGCCTTACATTACAAAAGGTATTCCAGGCTTTCTAGGTGGTGGAGGTTAAATATTACAATGTTCTGAGGCAACAAAAGAATGTGCAAACAAAGCTGTGTGAGTTATAGAACTGGTAATGTAACGTTTATACACAGCCTTGTTTGCACACTGTCTTTTAGTGTCTGTTTTAGAACCGTCCATAATTAAACATTTCATATTTTATTACACCTTGAAATTACAGGAGGCAAAATAAATATTGAAAGTGCACAGCATTGCATTTCAAATATAATCAGAAGCATTTTGCAAACTGTTTTTATTTGAAAGATTGCTTATAGTAAATATATTTCAAGTTGTCCCTATTTTAAAGTGGGGATTTAGATGTGCAGCATTTCAGGCATATCCATTTGAAAGGCTGCCACTTTCTTTTACTTGTGCTACATTGTACAAGGTCAGAGGTTTCTCCAGAGATCTGCAAAACATTTTGATGTCACCATTTTGTAATTGGTGACACTGTATAGCAATGACTCCATTGGCGACATTCCTGTGGTATAGTCTGCTGAGACATCCACAGTAGGACTGTTTAACAAGGACAAGCTTGGCAAGACATACTAGGCTTATTGAAGGGATACTAAACCAAATTTTTCTTTCATGATTTAGATAGAAAGTTGTTTAAATTGCATGCTCTAATTTACTCCTGTTAACAATTTTTCTTCATTCTCTTGGTATCTTTGACATAGGTGGCTACATTTAGCTACCAATCAGCAAGAGCTACCCAGGTGCTGAACCAAAAATGAACTGGCTCCAAAGCTTACATTTCTGATTTTCAAATAAAGATACCAAGAGATTGAAAAATTAATAGGAGTAAATTAGAAAGTTGCTTAAAACTGCCTTCTCTATCTGAATCATGAAATAAATAAAGTGGGTTTAGTGTCCCTTTAAGCAAGGCGCTAAACTACAAATAAAAGTAGTTTCTTTCTAGAACTCCACTATTAAATAGAATATAAAAAAGGAGTACAAATATACCTTTAAGCAAGTGGCTGATAAATTGAACATAAATGAGCTATTCAGAATATTGAGGATGTAGTCACTATTTTCCACAAGCCAGACAAACTGTTATTCATCTTACAATTTTGCTTTTGGCTCATAGCTCCCTGGATTCCTCAAGCCCAGTCTGCATCCATTTCACTATGATCACAGCAGATAGACAATCAAACCATGGCCATTGTACTCCCCTACATCCAGCATCTCACTATCATTAGCTTTACTCCTGGCATCCATCATCTCACTAGATACTATTGCCACCAAAATTATCAGGGCCATTGATCACCCTGCACCCATCTAACCAGAGCCATCATCCAAATGCACCCATCTCAGCTGTAGCAGAGCCAAAGGCACCAATATATGTAACCATGGTAATCACATCCACACTGCACCCATCTCATCATCAATAAAGCCTATTGGCATCATCATTGTTGTAAACATCCTGCAACCACTAACACAATGGATCCATTCAACAGTGCACTCAGTCAATGGGCATTTATATCACTGTGACCATCACTGCAACAAATCCCCCTAATCTCACAGTGACTACCCCCCCCCCCCCCCAAGTCTCTCCATCCATTTGCAGCCACGAATCTCACCATGGCCTGATCTACCGTGTAACCAGCCCACTGTGCCCATAACTGCAGCCCCCTCCTCCTGCTGCACCCCAACCCATATCCCACCCCTTGTATTCATTCCTTCTATCCATCCCTATCTAACCACCCACTCACTTCACTGCCACCCCCTCCTCCCCTCTCAGCAGATTTCCCTTTAACCCTATAACCGCCAGACAGGGCTACAGACAGAGCCGCTACCCTCACTAACAGCGAAAGGGTCAATTCCTCACCTTTATGAGCCAATGACCCATTGCCTCGCTACAAAGCCCCTGGCGACCTTCCTTTCTACTCACGGACACCCAGTCTCACATTCATCACTTACGCGGTCTGTTCTTTTTGAGGGAGTCAAGTCGTGCCCGGGGGGCTCTAGCTGAAGTGGAAGGAATGTCTGAGCGCCTCGGTAGCTGCTCCTTCCCATCTCGCTCTTGATGCGGCTTCAGCGGGCCGTTCTGCGCCATCACACAGATGACAGGCAGAGCCTCTCCGCCGCAGACAAACTACGCATGCCCAATACAGCCTCATCCAATTGGTTTGAAGAAGGCAGTAAAATGACAGCGACTTCCACCAATCAGTATTGTGGAGCTAGTGGTAGGTTAAAGAAGAGGGCGCGACTATACTGTGAGTGACAGCTGTGTGGTTTCCATGGTAACCTTGAGGATGTCAGTCAGACAGCCTCTAGTGGGAGCAGGTCTCTATTTTTGGAAGCAGTGTGCAAAAAAAGATGAGAATTACATTAAAGGGTTATGGAAGAAAAATAATTGTATCATGCAAAGGCAAGAACAACAATTATCCAAGTTTTTTTTAGTTTTGTATAAACCAAAACCTGTTAATATTAAAATGAGTAATAAATAGATTTTGCACATTACAGTTTCATTCTTGTTGGCTTAAAGGGACAACTCCCCTAGCTGTGATACAGCAGGCATCATACGATTTTGTGAAAATGTATTTGTAGTACTACAAACACTGAGGCACAGTTTGACAAACACCATTTTAGTTGCAACAAAGAGATCCATTGATGTGTCAGTTTAGGTAAACATCCCATTCCTTATCAATAGACAGAAAACACAAATACAGCATCCATTCCTCCATGAGAGAGATGATTACAATCTGCCTCCTCACTATAATATACTGCAGGGAGTTGTATAAAATGCTACCCACGCCATCCTCTCTCAATGTGCTGCTTTATTTACCCACTGTGAGTGGGCTATGTAATGCATTTGCTGTTGCTTCTGGTAGCAAATCAATTACATATACAAAGGGAAAAATACATTTATGTGTTGGGTTTTCTGTAAGGTATCCAACATATCAAAATGCTTATCTGCTTTACAATGTATATAAGAGTCTAGTTAGTGACAGTCACATATCATCACATGAGCCATTGGCCCAGACCAATCCATTAAGACTTGTATGTGAGGAACTAGAATCAACCCAGCATGGAATAATCCCTCCCTAGTGTTCTAGAAACTGCAGGACTGTAGGCCTTAGCGCCATAGCCCTGGGCTAGCATGCTAGGCAGTATTTGTGTATTTGTGTGGGTGGGGGGGGCCTCACTGTTCTACTGGTTAGGAGTTGACTCATTAAAAGGGATCATAAAATATATTTTTATTAAGATTCTAAAATATTTAAATTTGTAATTTTGCTAACAAAATGTTCTTTATTTTGCAGTCTAGGCACATACCTTGTGAAAACCTTTTGCGCATGTTTACCTAATCTCTTCCTACTAGGGACAGATAATCTTATTGGAAAGTACAGTATGTGAATGGAATCGCCTACGGGTTAAGGTCAGTTTGGAGTGAGAAGTGAGAAATAGTAGATTTTGGTTGCAACTTGGTTGCGAGGAAAGGAATAGTTTTTGGACACCTGTATAAGAGCTGCAGAGGGACATCTTCAGGTCATCTTCTCCCAATGGATTGAAGATTAAAGTTACCCACCCATGGATTGGATGTCAGACGTGAGTGTTAAACAGCTATGGTTACTCTAGCTGATCTTGGCAACTACTCAGGTGTTAATTTTGGGCTCTCTCCATTACCAGTCAGTTCTTGACAGCCTGTTGGTTTTGGAGCCTCTTATGGGTTGGAGTACACCTTTAGTGGTGGGACGTCACAGCTGGTGAGATGAGAGAATGGGCAGAGTGAGGGTCAGGCTGATAACAGGCAGGATGCCTTATGCAGCGTCTGAGGTATCCCTTCTCTAGGACATAGTCCAGAAGAACAACTGAATACCCTATTATCTCTGTTGTGGTTGAGCCAAGCTCTGCTGTAGATTCCAGAGGCTGCTGACATTTTGCAGTGCAGAGGAGTTAGAACTCAATTCCACCATCCTCATTAAGAATGTTGAATCTTTTATTTATAGTTAAATTATTAATAAACATAACCATGGTTGTTTTTTTCTGCACTCTTGTCTATGTGCATTTTAAGTATGTTACTGTCTTTTTTCTGTACTCTTGTCTTCTGTGTATTTTAAGTATGTTATATTTAGTTAACAGTAAATGGGAAATGTTTCTAAAAAGGACCACATAACCCTTTAATCCCTTTTGAACTCCTGTAATGAGCAAGCATTTTTCCAATGCCATTTCATTAGCAAAAATGTTTCTAGTCAAATTTAAGACTGCTTCAGCGGCATACGCATACCTCCCAACCTTTCCTCTGTAGGCTTTCCAAGATGGGGAGGTTTGTGAATTTGGGGGCTGTGGCCCACTGGTGTTATCTGGGCAATTCCACAGTGGGAGGGTTGGGGTTGTGAAACAAGCAGGAGATGGGGTGTGGGTGTGTCTGCTGGTTCAGGAGCATGACATTGTGGAATATCATGAAGATGCTAGTGGGAAGCAGCCAGACCTCCACACCCATGGCAATCCTGAAGAAGCAGGGATGATAGGGTTGTCTCCATAAGCATAGCAATATGCCGAGCTTGCTTTGGTTAATAAAAAATGGGGGACCAGTGTTCTACAGACAACAATGGTGGATAATAAAATGCTCATAGACTTTAATGGGAGAGAATATAATTGAATTGCAACAGATCCCTGAGACATACCATTTAACTCTTTCTCACTTAGGGCTAGATGATATAAAGTTCACCAGATCAAACCTAGTTTTTCTCGCCAACTCTCACAGGGTTGCCCTGGTGAAATGATCGTAAAAAAGGGGCATTTCCTGCGAGTGGCGACATGGCTCATATTGAAAGTAATAGAGCTCTCTGGATAGGGACACTTCACTCCTTAGAGTGAAGTTATCAGTGAGCAGGGGGCACACTTTAAAAATTAAATCCTTCAGCCATTAAAGGTCCGACCTGTACCCATCCACATACGGGTAAACAGTATAATTTAAAGGGGTATTATACATGCAATACAAACTTTGCTGTATACTTAATTAAATGCCCATGTGGGTTGGGGTACGTTGGCGAGACCACATGCAGGGTCCGCGAACGGATAAACCAGCACAAGAGCAACATAAGGACGGGTGATTTAGAGGCACCTGTTTCAAATCATTTTATCAAAGCAGGTCACCAAATAAATCAACTTAGGTTTCAGTTGCTAGAACAGATAAAAATCCCAAGAAGAGGAGGTAATAGAGTTAAAACCCTATTATATAGGGAATTTTATTGGATACATGAACTGGGGACTATGTCTCCAGGTGGATTAAACAGAGAGATGGATTGGAATGCTTGTCTTTAAAAACAGTGTTCTAAAAAATGTGTGTATAGATTTCAAGTGTCCACTACTAGATGAAGCTCTTTGTGTATTTATATATAGGAGTTTTGATTTAAGTACAGGTAGCCCTCAGTTTACGCCGGGGTTAGGTTCCAGAAGGAATGGTTGTAAATCAAAACCGTTGTAAATTGAAACCCATTTTATAATGTAAGTCACTGGGAAGTGAGGGAGATAGGTTCCAGGCCCCTCTCAAAATTGTCATATTAACACCTAATACATTATTTTTAAAGCTTTGAAATGAAGACTTTAAATGTTAAACAGCATTATAAACCTAATAAAATAATCACACAACACAGAATATATAATTAAACTAAGTTAAATGAACAAAAACATTTGCTAAACAGCATTATAAACCTAATAAAATAATCACACAAAACAGACTTCACTTGCATTTTTCTGCAAACAGTTCTTTCTATGCATTCCAATCTGGACTGATTTATAGACAGGAAGGTCTTGTTCCTTTGAAATCTGCTCGATAGCTCAGGTCTGGTTAAACTGATTAATTTCAGCTTGCTTGGCTTTGCTGCAACACAAGCGGGCAGCTCCACCTACTGCCTATTTTAATAAATGCTCTGCTTCTCAATGCTTTTCAATAGCAGTCACATGACTGGAAAAAAAGGTTGTTATTCTGAAACGGTGTAAATTGAACCGTTGTAAAACGAGGGCCACCTGTATTGGAACAAGATGAATTGTAATGTAAGGCAACCACTAGGTGGAGCTACAATTTCATTAATGAATATATGTTGAACTGAAGGGGTTAATTGGGGATAGTATTGTAGGTGTGGTTAAAGGCCTTTATAAGGCCACTTTTAATTGTTTGTAAAATAGACATGATTAAGGTTATTGAACCGAAACGTTGTCATTTTCTGGCTATGATGGCTTAAATAAAGATTTATTATTTTATCTTTGGTGGTGCTGCTATCCGTATTTCTTGGAGCAAATAAGGAAAGTAGTGTGAAGAGTATTGAAAAACAATTGTAAAAAATATGGTGTTAATCAGTTCTTATAATGTTTATACTCTGCTGGTATGTTAAACTATTGGAAGACTGCATGAATTGTTTTAATTACAACATATTTACTGTTCCTTTAAAAGTCTCATTGATAAAAAAAACATGTCATAGATTTTTGGCGCGGGTGCAATGGGCCAAAAAAGTGAGATTTAGTGGGATTGTTGTTTTTTCTATAGAATGCCGAATGCAAATGACTCTTTAATTAGTGGAAGGGATAATCATGACAGTGGGTTCACAACAGCCATAACTGTGTTCATTTTTACATTCTAAACAATATATTAAAAACAACTATCCATTTTGTAACACAGTTTTATTGCAAAAAAATGTTTTAAAGCGACATGAAACCCAATTTTTTTCTTTCATGATTCATATAAGGAATACATTTTAATCAACATTCCAATTTACTTCTGTTATCTCATTTTCTCCATTCACTTGATATTTTTTGTTGAAGAAGCAGCAGTGGGCACTGTAAGCCAATAACATGAAGGATATATGTGCAGCCACCAATCAGCAGCTCCTGTGCCTACTTAGATATTGATTTCAACAAAGGATACTAAGAGTACAAAACAATTAGATAATAGAAATACATTGAAAATTTGTTTAAAATTACACTCTTTATCTAAATCATAAAAGAAAAAAAATGTGTTTCAAATCCCTTTAAGATTATTTACAACCAAAGTATCCTAATTAAAGGGACATGAAATAATGTTATTACTTATATAAACTCTATTACCCTTAATTTTATTGTGATAGCCCAATTGAAATCACTTAGGCCTAGATTTAGAGTTTGGCGTTAGCCGTGAAAACCAGCGTTAGAGGCTCCTAACGCTGGTTTTAGGCTACCTCCGGTATTTGGAGTCACTCAAAAAAGGGTCTAACGCTCACTTTTCAGCCGCGACTTTTCCATACCGCAGATCCCCTTACGTAAATTGCGTATCCTATCTTTTCAATGGGATTTTTCTAACTCCGGTATTTAGAGTCGTGTCTGAAGTGAGCGTTAGAACTCTAACGACAAAACTCCAGCCGCAGGAAAAAAGTCAGTAGTTAAGAGCTTTCTGGGCTAACGCCGGTTTATAAAGCTCCTAACTACTGTACTCTAAAGTACACTAACACCCATAAACTACCTATGTACCCCTAAACCGAGGTCCCCCCACATCGCCGCCACTCGATTAAATTTTTTTAACCCCTAATCTGCCGACCGCCACCTAAGTTATCCTTATGTACCCCTAATCTGCTGCCCCTAACACCGCCGACCCCTATATTATATTTATTAACCCCTAATCTGCCCCCCACAACGTCGCCACCAGCTACCTACACTTATTAACCCCTAATCTGCCGACCGCAAAGCGCCGCTACCTACGTTATCCTTATGTACCCCTAATCTGCTGCCCCTAACACCGCCGACCCCTATATTATATTTATTAACCCCTAATCTGCCCCCCACAACGTCGCCGCCAGCTACCTACACTTATTAACCCCTAATCTGCCGACCGCAAAGCACCGCCACCTACGTTATCCTTATGTACCCCTAATCTGCTGCCCCTAACACCGCCGACTCCTATATTATATTTATTAACCCCTAATCTGCCCCCCTCAACGTCACCTCCACCTGCCTACACTGATTAACCCCTAATCTGCCCAGCGGACCGCACCACTACTATAATAAAGTTATTAACCCCTAATCCGCCTCACTAACCCTATAATAAATAGTATTAACCCCTAATCTGCCCACCCTAACATCGCCGACACCTAACTTCAATTATTAACCCCTAAGCTGCCGACCGGAGCTCACCGCTATTCTAATAAATGTATTAACCCCTAAAGCTAAGTCTAACCCTAACACTAACACCCCCCTAAGTTAAATATAATTTACATCTAACGAAATTAATTATCTCTTATTAAATAAATTATTCCTATTTAAAGCTAAATACTTACCTGTAAAATAAACCCTAATATAGCTACAATATAAATTATATTTATATTATAGCTATTTTAGGATTAATATTTATTTTACAGGCAACTTTGTAATTATTTTAACCATGTACAATAGCTATTAAATAGTTAAGAACTATTTAATAGTTACCTAGTTAAAATAATTACAAAATTACCTGTAAAATAAATCCTAACCTAAGTTACAATTAAACCTAACACTACACTATCATTAAATTAATTAAATAAAATACCTACAATTACCTACAATTAAACCTAACACTACACTATCAATAAATAAATTAAATACAATTCCTACAAATAACTACAATGAAATAAACTAACTAAAGTACAAAAAATAAAAAAGAACTAAGTTACAAAAAATAAAAAAATATTTACAAACATAAGAAAAATATTACAACAATTTTAAACTAATTACACCTACTCTAAGCCCCCTAATAAAATAACAAAGACCCCCAAAATAAAAAATGTCCTACCCTATTCTAAATTACTAAAGTTCAAAGCTCTTTTACCTTACCAGCCCTGAACAGGGCCCTTTGCGGGGCATGCCCCAAGAAGTTCAGCTCTTTTGCCTGTAAAAAAAACCATACAATACCCCCCCCCCAACATTACAACTCACCACCCACATACCCCTAATCTAACCCAAACCCCCCTTAAATAAACCTAACACTAAGCCCCTGAAGATCATCCTACCTTGTCTTCACCTCACCAGGTATCACCGATCCGTCCTGGCTCCAAAATCTTCATCCAACCCAAGCAGGGGCTGGCGATCCATCATCCGGTGGCTGAAGAGGTCCAGAAGAGGCTCCAAAGTCTTCATCCTATCCGGGAAGAAGAGGCTATCCGGACCGGCAACCATCTTGATCCAAGCGGCATCTTCTATCTTCAGCCGATGACGACCGGCTCCATCCTGAAGACCTCCACCGCGGACCCATCTTCTTCCGGCGACGTACAACTGAAGAATGAAGGTTCCTTTAAGGGACGTCATCCAAGATGGCGTCCCTCGAATTCCGATTGGCTGATAGGATTCTATCAGCCAATCGGAATTAAGGTAGGAATATTCTGATTGGCTGATGGAATCAGCCAATCAGAATCAAGTTCAATCCGATTGGCTGATCCAATCAGCCAATCAGATTGAGCTCGCATTCTATTGGCTGTTCCGATCAGCCAATAGAATGCGAGCTCAATCTGATTGGCTGATTGGATCAGCCAATCAGAATATTCCTACCTTAATTCCGATTGGCTGATAGAATCCTATCAGCCAATCGGAATTCGAGGGACGCCATCTTGGATGACGTCCCTTAAAGGAATCGTCATTCTTCAGTTGGACGTCGCCGGAAGAAGATGGGTCCGCGGTGGAGGTCTTCAGGATGGAGCCGGTCGTCATCGGATGAAGATAGAAGATGCCGCTTGGATCAAGATGGTTGCCGGTCCGGATCGCCTCTTCTTCCCGGATAGGATGAAGACTTTGGAGCCTCTTCTGGACCTCTTCAGCCACCGGATGATGGATCGACAGCCCCCGCTTGGGTTGGATGAAGATTTTGGAGCCAGGACGGATCGGTGATACCTGGTGAGGTGAAGACAAGGTAGGATGATCTTCAGGGGCTTAGTGTTAGGTTTATTTAAGGGGGGTTTGGGTTAGATTAGGGGTATGTGGGTGGTGGGTTGTAATGTTGGGGGGGGTATTGTATGGTTTTTTTTACAGGAAAAAGAGTTGAACTTCTTGGGGCATGCCCCGCAAAGGGCCCTGTTCAGGGCTGGTAAGGTAAAAGAGCTTTGAACTTTAGTAATTTAGAATAGGGTAGGGCATTTTTTATTTTGGGGGTGTTTGTTATTTTATTAGGGGGCTTAGAGTAGGTGTAATTAGTTTAAAATTGTTGTAATATTTTTCTTATGTTTGTAAATATTTTTTTATTTTTTGTAACTTAGTTCTTTTTTATTTTTTGTACTTTAGTTAGTTTATTTCATTGTAGTTATTTGTAGGAATTGTATTTAATTTATTTATTGATAGTGTAGTGTTAGGTTTAATTGTAGGTAATTGTAGGTATTTTATTTAATTAATTTAATGATAGTATAGTGTTAGGTTTAATTGTAACTTAGGTTAGGATTTATTTTACAGGTAATTTTGTAATTATTTTAACTAGGTAACTATTAAATAGTTCTTAACTATTTAATAGCTATTGTACATGGTTAAAATAATTACAAAGTTGCCTGTAAAATAAATATTAATCCTAAAATAGCTATAATATAATTATAATTTATATTGTAGCTATATTAGGATTTATTTTACAGGTAAGTGTTTAGCTTTAAATAGGAATAATTTATTTAATAAGAGATAATTAATTTCGTTAGATGTAAATTATATTTAACTTAGGGGGGTGTTAGTGTTAGGGTTAGACTTAGCTTTAGGGGTTAATACATTTATTAGAATAGCGGTGAGCTCCAGTCGGCAGATTAGGGGTTAATAAGTGTAGGCAGGTGGAGGCGACGTTGTGGGGGGCAGATTAGGGGTTAATAAATATAATATAGGGGTCGGCGATGTTAGGGCAGCAGATTAGGGGTACATAGGGATAATGTAAGTAGCGGCGGTTTACGGAGCGGCAGATTAGGGGTTAAAAATAATATGCAGGGGTCAGCGATAGCGGGGGCGGCAGATTAGGGGTTAATAAGTGTAAGGTTAGGGGTGTTTAGACTCGGGGTACATGTTAGAGTGTTAGGTGCAATGGTGCTGCGTTAGGAGCTGAACGCGGCTTTTTTGCAGGTGTTAGGTTTTTTTTCAGCTCAAACAGCACCATTGTTTCCTATGGGGGAATCGTGCACGAGCACGTTTTTGAGGCTGGCCGCTTGCGTAAGCAACTCTGGTATCGAGAGTTGAAGCTGCGTTAAATATGCTCTACGCTCCTTTTTTGGAGCCTAACGCAGCCTTTATGTGGACTCTCAATACCAGAGTTATTTTTATGGTGCGGCCAGAAAAAAGCCGGCGTTAGATTTTCGGGTCGTTACCGACAAAACTCTAAATCTAGCCGTTACTCTTGTACTAAATTAAGCTTCTTTGCACAAAAGTCTAACATCAGATCTTCTTCAATGTCCGTCCTATGGAGAATCCATGTCTGACGATATATTATGCACTCATATACAATAGCTTATTTTACATATTCATTACTTCTGCATGTGCAAATGCTGAACACATGAGCAGAGCCTTCCCGCTGCTGCCTCTCGTTTGATCTGCTGAGGGAGCTGTTTTTCAGTGAGGGTGATATCGTGAGAATTATGATATTCACAGTGACTTCTTATGAAACCAAAAAATATTTTAAACCTATAAATGAACATTTTTTGTTGGAATTACATGTGGGTTTAATGTCCCTTTAATACGTAGTTAAATGTTTATGATTCAGATAGAGCGTGCAATTTTGAATAATTTCCCAATTTACTTCTATTATCACATTTTGCTGTTCTCTTGGTATTCTTTGTTGAAGACTAAACCGAGGTGTAGGCTGATAGGAGCTTAGGAGGGGGCAGATGTCTATTGCAGTCTATGGCAGCATTGCTTGTAACTGAGTATAACATTGCTATAAACAATGTTGCAAATACTGCTGCCAGATGGCGTTACGACCCATGCACACTTTAGAGCTCATCTCGGATTACTGTTTAACAAAGAATACAAAGAGATCTAAGCATAATTGATAATGAAAGTAAATTGGAAAGTTGTTTAAAATGTCATTCTCTATCCAACCAATTTAAAGCGCCAGTAAACCCACAAAATAATGTTATATAATTCTGCACATAGTGCAGAATTATATAACATCAGCTTAGCACCATATTTCTACCTTAAAAGATTTCAGTGAAAAATTGCTACGAAAGTTACTTTTACAGTACGCCGCTCCTGGCTCTACTGAGCGGGTCTGTTTGTTTTCCCTAAGCGCATCGGGCACGCTATTTGCAGCCGGCCCGATCGCACCATTAAACTCAATGTAACTCGCTCCCGCTCTGGGGCGCGATCCGATATAGATCGCAGTTTGCGGCGCAAGCGAGGGAACCGGCGTCGCCCGCAGTTTCAGCTCGCAACTCGAGCTATCCCATATAGGTCGCCGTCAGATGCTAACGTGCCGTAAGTCTGACAAACCAGCGATGTCCAGAAATCTGCGCAAGTACAAATTTCTGGCGTCGCCAGTGACTTGCGCCACGTTAGAAACTGCCAGCGCCTATAAAACCTGACTAAAGTCTAAAACACCCGCACTGTCTAACACGCCTCCCTAACATAGCCCGCACTGTCTAACACGCCTCCCTAACATAGCCCGCACTGTCTAACCCTCTATCCGCTATCCCCCCTCACTAGCCTAACAATAAAAAAGCTATTAACCCCTAAACCGCCGCTCCCGTACCCCGCCGCCAGCTATATTATATCTATAACCCCCTAAAGTGAGCCCCTAACACCGCCGCCATCTATATTAAAATTATTAACCCCTAATGTAAGCCCCTTACACCGCCGCCATCTCTATTAAAATGATTAACCCCTAATTTAATCTACCTACCCCGCCGCCAGCTATATTATCTATATTAACCCTAAGTATATTATAGTTAATATAGTTATTACATTATATATATTAACTATATTAACCCTAATTATATTAGGGTTAATATAGTTACTATAGTATTTATATTAACTATATTAACTCTATCTAACCCTAACACCCCTAACTAAATTTATATTAAATTAATATAATTCATATTATAAACTAAAATATTCCTATTTAAATCTAAATACTTACCTATAAAATAAACCCTAAGATAGCTACAATATAATTAATAATTACATTGTAGCTATGTTAGGGTTAATATTTATTTTACAGGTAAATTGTTAATTATTTTAACTAGGTATAATAGATATTAAATAGTTATTAACTATTTAATATCTACCTAGTTAAAATAATTACCCAATTACCTGTAAAATAAATCCTAACCTAAGTTACAAATACACCTACACTATCAATAAATTTAATAAACTACAAACATCTATCTAAAAATACAATTAAATTAACTAAACTAAATTACAAAAAAAAACAAACACTAAATTACAAAAAATAAAAAAAAGATTACAAGATTTTTAAGCTAATTACACCTATTCTAAGCCCCCTAATAAAATAATAAACCCCCAAAATAAAAAAAAATCCATGCCCTATTCTAAATTAAACAAATTTCAAAGCTCTTTACCTTACCAGCCCTTAAAAGGGCCTTTTGTGGGGCATGCCCCAAAGAATTCAGCTCTTTTGCATACAACAAATACAATCCCCCCCCCCATTACAACCCACCACCCACATACCCCTATTCTAAAACCACCCAAACCCCCCTTAAAAAAGCCTAACACTACCCCCCTGAAGATCTCCCTACCTTGTCTTCACCACACCGGGCCGAACTCCTGATCCGATCCGGGTGATGTCTTCCTCCAAGCGGCAAAGAAGAATTCTTCCTCCGGCGATGTCTTCCTCCAAGCGGCAAAGAAGAATTCTTCCTCCGGCGACGTCTTCCTCCAAGCGGCAGCAAAGTCTTCATTCTTCCGGCGGCATCTTCAATCTTCTTTCTTCGCTCCGCCGCCGCGGAGCATCCATCCCGGACGACTGCTGTACTACGAATGAGGTACCTTTAAATGACGTCATCCAAGATGGCGTCCGCCGAATTCCGATTGGCTGATAGGATTCTATCAGCCAATCGGAATTAAGTTAGAAAAATCCGATTGGCTGATTGAATCAGCCAATCAGATTCAAGTTCAATCCGATTGGCTGATCCAATCAGCCAATCAGATTGAGCTCGCATTCTATTGGCTGATCGGGTTATTTGTAACTTAGGTTAGGATTTATTTTACAGGTAATTGGGTAATTATTTTAACTAGGTAGATATTAAATAGTTAATAACTATTTAATATCTATTATACCTAGTTAAAATAATTAACAATTTACCTGTAAAATAAATATTAACCCTAACATAGCTACAATGTAATTATTAATTATATTGTAGCTATCTTAGGGTTTATTTTATAGGTAAGTATTTAGATTTAAATAGGAATATTTTAGTTTATAAATGAATTAGATTAATTTAATATAAATTTAGTTAGGGTTAGATAGAGTTAATATAGTTAATATAAATACTATAGTAACTATATTAACTATATTAACCCTAATATAATTAGGGTTAATATAGTTAATATATATAATGTAATACCTATATTAACTATAATATACTTAGGGTTAATATAGATAATATAGCTGGCGGCGGGGTAGGTAGATTAAATTAGGGGTTAATCATTTTAATAGAGATGGCGGCGGTGTAAGGGGCTTACATTAGGGGTTAATAATATTAATATAGCTGGCGGCGGTATAGGGGGATTAGATTAGGGGTTAATAATTTTTATATAGGTGGCGGCGGTGTAAGGGGTCAGATTAGGGGATAGATAAGGTAGATGGCGGCGGTTTTAGGGGCTCACAGTAGGGGGTTAGTTTATGTAGATGGCGGCGGGGTCCGGGAGCGGCGGTTTAGGGGTTAATAACTTTATTAGGGATTTCGGGGGGGGGGGGGGATCGCGGTTGACAGGTAGATAGACATTGCGCATGCGTTAGGTGTTAGGTTTATTTTCTAGTTAGTTTAGGGAGTTACGGGGCTCCAATAGTCAGCGTAAGGCTTCTTACGGCTGCTTTTTGTGGCGAGGTGAAAATGGAGTAAGTTTTCTCCATTTTCGCCACGTAAGTCCTTACGCTGCATATTGGATACCAAACTGCGCTGGTTTGGTATACCTGCCTATGGCCCAAAAAACTACGGGCGACGGCAGAAATATACGCGCGTAACTTCTAGGTTACGCCGTATATAGGATACCAAATCAGCGTAAATATTGGCGTCGCCGGCTTTTGCGGGCGACGATTTATATCGGATCGACCCCCTGGTCTGGTAGCAGGAGCGAGTTTAATTTTGACTTTACTGTTCCTTTAATAATAAGACATCATATTGTGTGGAGTAAGTATAGTAGTCTTTATATGCATATTATATTTAATCCAATTAAGCAATGACTTTATTAACCCCTTAAAAACCTTCTAGATTAAGGTACACATCATATATTAACAACTCTTAAAGGGACATTCCAGTCAAAATTAGAATCTACATGGATACATTTCTGTTTTGAATAGAAAAATCTTTGTAATATACATTTATTAGCAAAAATATTTCTAATAAAGGCAATTTCTGTTTCAAAAGTGTATTTAAGAATGCACCGTGCTCCAGCATTTAAAACACAGCACTTGCTCAGAGAGCCTAAGCTGTTTTACCCTCTGGTAATGACTCAATTCGTTAATTGCTGACCTGAAACAAGCCCCACTGACACTCTAAGCAGCTGCAGTATTTAAACATTGGTGCACTGATAATATCCAGCTATGCTTCACACGCACGTTCTGAGAAAATTAACATTAAAGCAGTAATAACTTTTACTAGGAGCATGTTTGCCAATGCATGTATATTGCATTGCAAATTTGTTTCTTTTATTGATGTCATTAATCTATGTACATTTCAATTTTGACCGGAATGTCCCTTTAAGGACTCTATTAGGATACATACCTATTCAAATGGACAAAGGACTTGCATGCTTCTCAGCACAATTATCTTTTAAACATCTAGAAGGTTTCTGATGTTTTCCTGCTGGAAAAAAAATATCTTCAGAAGTAAGAATTTGTTTACTCATAAAACTTTTGTAATCAACTTGTATATTAAGAGAAAAAGAAGAAGAAGAAAAAAAAACACAACCAAGAAAAGGGGGCTATATATTTATGGGGTTTTTTTACCTTATATATCTATATATGAAACTAAATCACTAGAAACATTCCATATTTCTATAAATCCCCAGGGAGTATATAGCCCAATTTATAGAAAGGTTTCAAAATTTCCATTTGCATATTCTACATTTGTGCTCTAATAATTTTCAGCCATTTTATATAGAAAACTTTGAATTGTCTTTCATTATTTGGCTCAACATTCATTTGTTCTATGATTAGTTGGGAATTAATTTTTTGTCTAAATTCAGCTATACTAGGATAATTTTTTTGCCTTCCAATGCTGCAAAATTAAATTCCTAGCTATCTGTATTGCTGTAGTACATAGAGAGTATTCTTCCTTTACCAGGGCCGGACTGGGAATAAAAAGCAGCCCTGGAAAAATATGAAGACCAGCCCTATTTTCTATTGAGTCGGTAGAATACACATACCCCATTTTAAAATACAAATGTCAGATTGATGTTATATAGCACCCCTACAACCAAATTGAATCCATTAATAACCTTTTTAAATTGTAGCTTTCCAGCCCCAGCTGCTGCAGCCCACCGGGAAATCTCCTGGTGTCCTAGTAGGCCAATCCGGCCCTGTCCTTTACAAATTGCCTTGGAAGGATAAAGAAAAAGATACTAACAGGTGTAAAGGTCACTGTTTGGGTTAAAAACTTATTAAGCAAGAAGGAAACTATTTTTCAAAACTGGCAGATCCTCGCACAATACCAAAAACAATGAAGAATATCCGCTTGAGGGGCGTGACAGTGAAAACAATCCCCCTTAGAATTTTTATCCCATTTAGCTAATAATTTGGGGGTTATGTATGAAATATTCACAAGTTAGCTATGTGTTTCTTTCCATAGAGTAAACTTATAGCCAGCTATATCTTGATATCTTGGGCTAGTATTTCTGGGAGAATTTTTTGCCATCTATTAGTAAGAATTTATGGAGGATAGCTTTTAGCGAGAATGGTTTTATTAAACTTCCATCTATATCCATGAAGGAGAAATGTTTTTTTTCTGTAATCCAGGCGATTTTCACCCCCCCAAAATTCTTTGTCTAGATATAAGAATTTTTTTTATAATCTCGCCCTTCTCTTCCCCCATATAAAAAAATTGCATTCTTGGCCATATCTCTTCACATCTATATATGAAATGGGTTATGGTCTCCATTTTTCTATTGAGGTTTTACTATCCTAAAAAAAAATTAACATAATTTAACATGTACCATAACCTGGGGTTGATACTTAAATGCAATCCTAAATATTTCATTTGTTCAACCTCTTGAAAGGGATGATTAATAGCATGACTTATGGGATGCTTGATCCATAATAATTCTGATTTCTCTTGATTAACTTTATAGCCTGAAAACAAACCAAATTCATGAGTTAGTTCTATTAACAGCGGGATGCTTTGTGATGTTTTAGATAAAAAGAGTATTATATCATCTGCGTAAAGAGATAACATTAAATTACCGTCTCCTATCTTAATGCCAGCTAGAGCTTGTCTAATTCTAACTGCTAGTGGTTCTATCGAGAGGTTAAACAGTAGTGGTGAAAGGGGGCACCCTTGTCTAGTCCCTTTTGTTAGAACTATTTTTGGGAAGAGTTGTCCATTTACCAAAAGGAATGAATAATGTGTATTATAGATCAGTTTAACAAAGTTAAGAAAATTACCTATTAGGCCAAAACTGAGACAATGCAATAAACAGATGATCCCATATAATTGCGTCAAACACTTTTTCCGCAGATCACAGAATTTGTCTTTATTCTTAACTTCGTTTCAATAATGATTCAGGACCAGTAGAACTTTACGTATATTCTTTGAAGAGTTTCTCCCTGGCATGTATCCTGTTTGATCAATATGTATCAAATTATTGATGTATTTTTTTAATCTATCTGCAACTATAGCTGTAAGGAGTTTATAATCGTTATTTAATAATGATATGGGTCTTTATGCATTGGGGTTTTCAGGGTCTTTATATTTTTTGTGTATAAGAGTAACCGTGGAGGCAAAAAAAGAGACTAGATTCTTTGTGATTCTTAATAAAATACTGATTAAAGAGATCTCATAACGTGCCACTCAATTTACATTAACTAAAATATATTTACTTAATGTAAGAAAAATACAGGAAAACCTTAAATAGACTTTTAACAGCTATGTACAACCTGTGACTTAAGTGGTGCATTTTCACAGCTCAGTGATATTGTCGTCTTCTAACAAGCAGTATCCTGCATTTCAGTTTAGCAGGCACAATACAAAGTTAGAGCTGTACAATGCAGTGGCAAAAATGCAGTTCTCTATATTATTCCTGAAGCTTTTTACATTTGTTATGTCACTTTTAAACTGTGTAAAAACTGCAAAATTTTTATTTTTCTGCTTTGTATTGTGCAAATTAATCTTAATTATATGGTATAGCCAGGACCGGACTGCGCCCAAAAATCTTTTTTGAGCCAGAGCAGCCCCCCTGCACGCCAGTCCGATTTGTTATTTAACCATTCATACAAAAATGACAAGTGTATAATATGCTAGTTTTAATGACATACATATTTAAAGTTTATAACATCCCTTCATTCACTCAATGAAAAATAAAAAACATACAAAATGCATCGCAGAATGGTATTGTATGTATGCAGTACAAATCTATGGACAATCTCGCTACAGTAAAGTAAGAACTGATAGACTACTGGGTATGTATATTATAACATTCTAGATGTTATAAAAAGTCCCTCCTCACAGTCTTGGTGTAAAATTAAAAGTCTAACTTTTAATTGAGCTTGTTGTCGTGAGAACAGCTTTTCTGAATATGCTAAGTGCTATATTTCATTGCATTGGGAATGTTGAAATAAAATATGTCTTTCTAATGAATTCTATTTTGTTAAACCATCAAGAAAATTATGCTCAATATTCCATCTTACCCTGCCTATAAAAAGGAGGAATATACACTATTATATGAGAAACTATGCAGAGAAATTCAAGTTAAAGTGAAGGTAAACTTTGGTGAATGAAAGCCCTAGTAAAAACAGGCGCACTTTCATTCATCAAAGTTTACAAAGCAACCGTTTTGTTAAAAAAATTACCTTTTTTTCTTTTCAATGCTACAGCAGCTTCCCCCACCCGGAGATCCTCTATTCACACGTCAGCAATGACTAATCCTGCTTCCTCCAATCACAGCTTTCCCCCCAGGGTAGTCATTGCCTGAGGCCATGCTGTGATTGGAGGAAGCAGGATTAGTCATTGCTGACGTGTGAAGAGAGGGTCTCTAGATGGGGGAAGCTGCTCTAGCTGTGAAAAGAAAAAAAGGTAATTTTTTTAACAAAACGGCTGCTTTGTAAACTTTGATGAATGAAATTGCCCCAGTTTTTAATAGTATTTTTAAAAAACGGGCTTTCATTCACCAAAGTTTACCTTCACTGTATGAAATTGAACATTTACTATTAATGTATTAAAGGGATTACATTTTTGTTTTCATATTACTTTATTGTGTTGTAACTTTACTTATGCAATCTTTGAAAAAGTTAATTAAAAAAAAAAGGGAGGAGGAATATAGATTTGTAGAGACAAAGAAATGTGTTCAGATGATACTGTTCGTTTGTTTTTTGTAAATTTGATACGTTTCCTGCGTAACTCACCAGTTCACAACACAGTTCCCCTAGCAGCAGCGACACATTGTATAACTTTCGATATATATATAAAAATGCAGCAGCACCACTTCTCATCATCCATAAAAAGTTCCTTTATTAACACATAATGGGAGCAGGTAAAAAATAGAACAATGTTTCGGGTAGTCAACCCTTAGTCATGTTCACATAGTGTTTGTAAGTCCTAATCACCTTTAAATAGCTAACAGCCAGGTGAGACCACACCTTACCCCTAAATTACCTAGACATACATATCTCTTAATCTCTACTGACATCTAGTGGTCTAAACCTATATCAAAGATACAATTTATACAAAAAAATAAAAAAAAATTAAAAAAGAGAACAATCACATTTGTTGAAGAGCAGATATAAAAATGTCAAAATACAAAATTTAATACCAGAAAGGGAATTGTACAGTATTAAAACATGTTACTCTTATAAAAATACACTTAAATCTAATTCCCTGTTCATGCCATTGGGGATTAAAGTGTCTAATTTATTAATCCAAAATGCCTCACGTTTTTTGAGAAGCAACTCTCTATTACCACCACGTCTGGGACTCTGTATGTAATCTATTATTTGGAATCTTAATTGTGCAATGGAGTGTCCTTTAGTTAAAAAATGGTGGGCAACTGGGGCCTTTAGGTCTCCTGTCCTAATGTTAGATTTATGTTGGACTATTCTGTCCCTCGCTCTCTGGGTCGTCTCTCCAATGTAAATAAGCCCACACGGACACTTGATTAAATTTATAACAAAGTTGGCATTACAATTATAATAACCCTTGATCTTAAATTTCTGTCCCGTAAGGGGGTGGATAAATATATCACCTTTTATCATGTTATTACAACTGGAGCAATTGAGGCAAGGGAAACAACCACTTTTCTCAGAAGTGATATATCCCAATTTAGATTTCTTTTTTGAGCCAACATCAGCCTTAACAATTTTATCTTTTAAACTAGGGAGTCTAGTATAGACTGGCATTGGCGGTTGGCAAAATGCTGATACCCCAGGGTTGCACTCTCTTAAGAATGTAAAATCAGTGGATATAGGAGGCGCTATAGAGCCGTAGGATATATAGATATAAATAAATGTAAAATTCACTGTATCGTGACCAGTTAAAACATTCAAAAAATTAAAAATCCAAAATTCCAATGACCCTTAAGGGATACGTTAAAATACTATTTATGTGCAAAATCTGTGATAAAAAATCGTTGATAATTAAAAATAAAGGAAAATATCTACGTATATATATATATATATATATATATATATATATATATATATATATATATATATATATATATATAAAAACAATTTATCCAAGTGAAAAATCAAAGTGAAATAAATGCAGTATCAAAGTGCAATCAATGATCAAGTGACAATAATTAGTAAAACACAGATGTGATATTTAATAAGTCAATGCATAAAAGGTTGACACAAACAATCCATATAACAATCAATCATACATAAAATAAAGTAAAACCGGTTAAACATACACACTATACATAACCCCTCAGATTCCCCAAATCAAATGGGGCTGGCAGAAAACACCTATAATGACTGTGTTCTAATCTTGGTGTTAGTAGTTCAAGGGGATCCCCCAAAGAAGATGGTCCGGAATGACAATGTGGGTTTAATTATTGTAAATCCAAAGATATAAATGTTAATGTTTCTGAATGGTGCCGTTATATCCCCAGTCTTATTTGGTCACAAATAAAAGCCCACAATGGTATAGAGCTCCTTCCTTAATGTTCTCTTAGTTAAAGGCAATCAAGTATTTATAACTTAGCCGGGAGGCTCTCCTACCTTCTTACAAGTGTCTGCCAGCGATCTCCTTACCTGGCCCGACACTCCGGCTGCTCCTTTAGATGTCTGCTCAGCGAAAATCCCGTGAGTGACGTCACCCGGTTCCGGATCCTAGGTGACCACTTGCGCAAGTGTTCGTTTCCACAAGATGTCCTCTGTACGCCAGGGTACAGAGAGTTCACTTCAGCTTCGGTCCTCCAAATAATCGCAAACAGTAGCAGGTAAGTCCTCTACGCGTTTCAACCCCTTCTGGGTCTTTTTCAAGATGCTACTTCCTGCAACCTTTGCCCTTAAATCCACTCTCTGCACAGGTGATTCGCTATTGCTACAACACCTTTCCGCAGGTAACTGTTTCCTTTTTTTGGAGGGGGGAGGGGTGGTGGGGGGGCCCCTTCTTAGATTCTTGCACCTGGGCCCTGTGGTTTCTAGTTACGCCTCTGGGTCTGACTCTGCGGTGGCCCCCCAGACAGAGGCAAAACAGATATTGAAATAAAAGAGATCGCTGGCAGACACTTGTAAGAAGGTAGGAGAGCCTCCCGGCTAAGTTATAAATACTTGATTGCCTTTAACTAAGAGAACATTAAGGAAGGAGCTCTATACCATTGTGGGCTTTTATTTGTGACCAAATAAGACTGGGGATATAACGGCACCATTCAGAAACATTAACATTTATATCTTTGGATTTACAATAATTAAACCCACATTGTCATTCCGGACCATCTTCTTTGGGGGATCCCCTTGAACTGACCCCAATCCCGCCCCCCTCTCTGACTAAGAAGCCATCGATGGCCACCCACCCACCTCCCATTTACGCTCCCACCCACCAACGAATGCGGCCATCGATGTCCGGTGCAGAGAGGGCCACAGAGTGGCTCTCTCTGCACCGGAGGGGCAAAAATTGTTATTGCAGGATGCCTCGATATCGAGGCATCCTGCAATAACCGGAAAGCAGCTGGAAGTGATCAGGATCGCTTCCAGCTGCTTTCCAAACCGAGGACGTGCAGGGTACGTTCTCAGGCATTAACTGCCTTTTTTCTGAGGACGTACCCTGCACGTCCTCGGTCGTTAAGGGGTTAAAGAGGAATACACTATACCAGTGCTTTACACTCTCCCAAAGGTCCATAAAAATTTGGGGACCCCTCCTGGACGTCCCATAGTGGTGGGTACTGACTCTATCTTCACCAATATATCCATATACCTTGATAGACTGTTGAGACCATTTGTAGCTCATGCTATGTCATACATTAAAGACACCAATGATTTTTTAACTAAGATTGAAGGTCTGTCGGGGAATATGGATAAATGTATTTTATATAGTTTGGACATTGTGAGCCTTTAAACTTCTATACCCCACAATAGTGGGTTAGATTCTATTAAATATGTTATTGGTAAAAGTAATAGGTTCACTGCCATGCAACAACAGTTCATTTTAGAGCTAATGGAAATTATTCTGTACTGCAATTATTTTCTGTTTGAAGATTCCTATTTCTTACAAAAACAGGGGACTGCTATGGGGTCCAACGTCGCCCCTACCTATGCCAATATTTTTATGAATATTTTCGAGGAGAAATTTATATATGAAAATGAACTCTTTATTCTATGTGGCGCCACCTGGTGGCGCTACATAGATGATATATTTGGCATTTGGTGGGGCGACGTTGGATCCCTTCAACAGTTTGTTAGTGAATTGAACAGGGCATCAGGATGTATTAGATTCACAATATCTTGGAGCGAAGAGTCAATTAACTTTCTTGATACCAAAGTTTATAAAGATGGTTCCCTCTTAAAAACAGATATATTCAGAAAGGATACTGATAGGAATAGTCTCCTACACTTCTCTAGTGCCCATGCACCTGCTTTGGTGAAATCTTTGCCATACAGTCAAATGTTGAGAGTAAAGCGGATAGTAAAAGATGAGTCTTTGGCTTTACAGAGATTGCAAGAGATAGGCACTAGATTTGTGCAGCGAGGGTATCCGCCGGATTTGATTCAGGAGACTATTGATAAGGTGGTACAGTTACCTGCTGGAAGGGCCAATATTGGAAATACCCATAAGAGAAAAGACCCTGACAGGATGGTATTTGTGTCTGAGTACAGCAACTGTAGTACAGAAATTCAAAGGATCATTAGGAAGCACTGGTATGTTTTAAGAGAGTGCAACCCTGGGGTATCAGCATTTTGCCAACCGCCAATGCCAGCCTATACTAGGCTCCCTAGTTTAAAAGATAAAATTGTTAAGGCTGATGTTGGCTCAAAAAAGAAATCTAAATTGGGATATGTCACTTCTGAGAAAAGTGGTTGTTTCCCTTGCCTCAATTGCTCCAGTTGTAATAACATGATAAAAGGTGATATATTTATCCACCCCCTTACGGGGCAGAAATTTAAGATCAAAGGTTATTATAATTGTAATGCCAACTTTGTTATATATTTAATCAAGTGTCCGTGTGGGCTTATTTACATTGGAGAGACGACCCAGAGAGCGAGGGACAGAATAGTCCAACATAAATCTAACATTAGGACAGGAGACCTAAAGGCCCCAGTTGCCCACCATTTTTTAACTAAAGGACACTCCATTGCACAATTAAGATTCCAAATAATAGATTACATACAGAGTCCCAGACGTGGTGGTAATAGAGAGTTGCTTCTCAAAAAACGTGAGGCATTTTGGATTAATAAATTAGACACTTTAATCCCCAATGGCATGAACAGGGAATTAGATTTAAGTGTATTTTTATAAGAGTAACATGTTTTAATACTGTACAATTCCCTTTCTGGTATTAAATTTTGTATTTTTACATTTTTATATCTGCTCTTCAATAAATGTGATTGTTCTCTTTTTTTAATTTTTTTTATGTTTTTGTATAAATAAATTGTATCTTTGATATAGGTTTAGACCACTAGATGTCAGTAGAGATTAAGAGATATGTATGTCTAGGTAATTTAGGGGTAAGGTGTGGTCTCACCTGGCTGTTAGCTATTTAAAGGTGATTAGGACTTACAAACACTATGTGAACATGACTAAGGGTTGACTACCCGAAACGTTGTTCTATTTTTTACCTGCTCCCATTATGTGTTAATAAAGGAACTTTTTATGGATGATGAGAAGTGGTGCTGCTGCATTTTTTGGATATATTGGATGTTACTTGGATCCTTGCAGTGATCCTGTGTCAGCTTGCACACACCTTGGACTTAAGTGCTGGATATTCACTGTACATTGTATAACTTTGTTATCTATATCCCTAGGCTGGAACAAGGCTTACTCCCCTCTTGGGGTCCACAGAGAATGACACACACACATCTTGGGGTCCACAGAGAATGACACACACACTGTGATATCCCTTTAAGACTTTCTGACTATCAGCACTTCCTCCTATTTAAGGAAGTGCTTTTCCATTACTCAGTGCCTGAAAATTAAAGTGGATTCTCTCATCCTGTGCTACTGCTCTTTCCAAGCAGTTTACTTTTCCCTTTCAGGTCATAAGTATTTTATTTTTTGAAGGCTGTTTGTATCTCAAAGTTTGCTGCACTTCTTTCCTGATACTTTTGGACTGATACTTCTAATCGTATCCCTACGCTACCGGAACTCTATCACACGCGGCTGAAGCCGCACTCACACAAGCTGCTACCGGAACGCCGCTCTCTACTAATCTCCGGTTTAGCACTTACTCTGCTGTTATTACCGCTCTCCACGCTACACCATCGCTCCTGGGAAAATCTGGTCTTGTCACCACGCTGGTTTGGGTATCGTATTGTATACAAATCATAAGGTTTCCAAAAATAACGCTAAGTGTTTTTACTTACCTGAGTTGTATTACACTGAATTAACCTTCTCCTTGCTGGTCAATATTGCGTGTGTGCTGGAACTTTGTATATATATTTTAGAGTGTTTGTGTGAGTGCGTGAAACATAAGGAAAGATATATTACCATTACTTTATCTAGAGTTGAACTCTATCACTTCATTTCTTATCCTGAATATAAAGGATTTTTTCTCAATTTTTCTTTTTTGACAATATTAATGAATCATTGCTTATATAATAGAGACTTAATAAGTATCTCTCATAAGATTTATTATTATCATTCATAGAGGTTTAATCCATACTTTTCATTTCAATTACTAAAAGTAAATGCTCACCTTGAACATGCTAGTAGAACAAGTTATATTTACTAGCTGTTTACAAGAATAGAGCTACATTCCATTTATTTTATTTTTTATTAAATTTTCTCTGAAGTTTGGTGAGACAAAATTATCACAGAATTTTCAGGCCCACAAAAATAAAGTTTATTTTTTTTTTATTATTTGGAAGATGGATTCAAATGAAATTAAAAATGAATTTTCTAATATACATCAAAAACTAGAATATCTTGCTAGAGCCTTAACAGAGGTACAAACTGAAAATAAAGCTCTCAAAACCTTAATAAAAGATTGTATGTCAGGGAAAGAAGCAGGAATTGCTGAACCTCACATACAATACCCACAACCCTTCTCTGGCAAGCGCAGCGATTTCAGGGATTTTAAAAGTGCATGCAAACTTCTTTTCTCACTTAGGCCTAAAACATACCATAGTGAAAGGATAAAGGTCTGTACCACTATTTCCTTCCTCCAGGGGGAGCCACGCTCCTGGGCCAATAGATTCTTTGAAAGTGAACATCCAATATTAGATTCGCTTGAAGATTTTTTTTGAGCTATGACTGCCTTGTATGAGGATTCCCACACTCAAATAACAGCTGAAAATAAATTAAGATCTATGAGATAGGGAATTTGACTGTCCCATTGATTTAATACCGGGATCTCAAATACCACATGGAAAGATTTACCCTCTTTCACAAGAAGAATTGGTATATCTAAGATCATATTTAGATGAAAACTTGCGAAAAGGGTTCATCTCACACTCAACATCCCCTGCTGCTGCAGGACTGTTTTTAGTACGCAACAAAGATGGAACAATAAGACCTATTATTGACTACAGGGCATTGAATGAAATAACAATTAAAAATAGGTATCCTCTACCTCTCATACCAGAGTTACTAGAAAGATTAAATGAGGCCACGATCTACTCAAAATTAGATCTAAAGGGCGCTTATAATCTTATTCGCATAAAGGAAGGACACGAATGGAAAACCGCGTTCAGAACCCGTTATGGTCTTTTCCAGTATAACGTAATGCCCTTTGGTCTAAGCAATGCTCTCGCAACCTTCCAACATTTTATCAACGAGATTTTTCATGATCTAATGGATATCTGTGTCATCATATATCTAGATGATATTCTGATTTATTCAAAATCTTCCATAGAACATGAAAAACATGTTAGGTGGGTTCTTACTCGTCTCAAGGAGCATAAGTTATATGCAAAGCTGGAAAAATGTGTTTTCCATGTCTCTAAAATAAAGTTTTTGGGTTATATAATTACCCCAAACAAGATAGAAATGGATCCTGAAAAAGTAACCGCAATTAAAGACTGGCCTATACCCACTACAGTAAAAGCATTACAGCGATTTATTGGTTTCGCAAACTATTACCGTAAATTTATTAAAAACTTCTCCTCAGTGATAAGACCATTAACACAATTAACTAGTATAAAACATCGCTTTAAGTGGTCTGAACAAGCCCAGAAGACTTTTGATAGTCTTAAGGAAATGTTCACAACAGCTCCAATACTAACACTGCCTAAATTTGATCAACAATTCCTGTTGGAAGTTGATGCATCGAACACAGGCATTGGGGCTATTCTTTCCCAACAAAATAAGGAGACAGGTGAAGTTCATCCCATTGCGTTCTATTCAAGAACTTTGACTTGTGCTGAAGCTAACTATAGTGTTGGAGATAAAGAACTCCTTGCTATTAAGTGTTCACTAGAACAATGGAGACACCTATTAGAAGGATCAGTAATTCCATTTCTTATCTATACTGATCATAAAAACTTAGAATACTTAAAGAAGAATAAGACTTTAACAGCTAGACAAGCAAGGTGGTCACTTTTTCTAGATCGCTTTAACTTTTTAATAACTTATAAACCAGGGAGTCAAAACACAAAGGCAGATGCACTTTCTCGTATTCATGAGTTACTTCCTAATGAACAACCTAACTTCACTATCCCTCCAGAAAAGATAATAGGTACCTTAACACCCTTAGAAGAAGAGATTTACACTGCCCTAAAACATGATTCAATACCACTACAGAATTGTTCAAAAGATCCTACTACAGGTCTTTTTTATCATGAGGAAAAGTTATACGTACCTGAGAAAATAAGATCTTCCATTCTCACACACACCCATGATGACACCATATCTGGTCACCCAGGGATACAGAAAACCATTGAACTTACCCGTCGTAAGTTTTGGTGGCCAGGGATGAATAAATATATTTATGATTACGTCTCTAGGTGTGAGAATTGCGCTAGAAATAAAATTGAACATAAAAAACCCATAGGGTTACTCAGACCTCTGCCCATTCCAGATAAACCATGGAGTACTATTGCCATGGATTTTATAGTGGAGTTACCTGCATCACAACAATATAACACTATCATGGTAGTAGTCGACCATTTAACAAGACTGGCTCATTTTATTCCACTCAAGGGATTACCAACTGCCATGACTACAGCTAAAGTATTTCTTGATCAGGTTGTAAGACTACACGGTTTACCCTCTAATATTATTACTGATAGGGGTACCCAATTCACCTCTTCCTTCTGGAGATCTTTGTGTAAGCTACTGAAAATTGATCATCGCTACACTACTGCTTTCCATCCACAGACAAATGGGTTGACAGAAAGACTGAACCAGACCATTGAACACTTTTTACGTTGTTATATTTCACATTTGCAAGATGACTGGCTAATTTACCTCCCTATGGCAGAATTTACTCATAATAATTCATTGTGTTCCTCAACCAAAACATCCCCCTTTTTCGCAACTTATGGGTACCATCCTAACACTATAACCTTGTCCCACAAAACAGTGAATTCCCCTTCAGCTTTAGATTTTTCTTCCAAACTTCAAGATCGATTGAAAGTATTGAAAACACATCTAGCTGAGGCTAAGGAATACCAAAAGAAATACTATGATCGGAAACATTCGATTGGACCTGAATATAAAATAGGTGACTTAGTGTTACTCTCTACTAAAAACCTCAAACTTCAGGTCCCTAGCAAGAAATTGGCTAACCAGTTTCTGGGACCTTACCCTGTAGAGCAGATAATAAATCCCAATGTGGTCAAGCTCACATTACCCAAGGATTACAAGTTTCATCCCACCTTCCATATTTCATTATTGAAACCTTTTCATTCAATGACACGCACGGCAGTTGATCTTCCGCCTCCTATCTCAGTGGATCTTCAAGAGGAATTTGAAGTTGAATCAATACTGGATTCTAGGATTCGACGACAAAGATTGGAATATCTCATCAGATGGAAGGGTTATGGTCCAGAGGATGATTCCTGGCATCTTCATTCAGAGGTTCATGCCCCTCGTCTGGTGAAGTCATTTCATCATCGTTACCCCCTTAAACCTGGTCTGGAATCCCCGGGGGTGATTCCCTGAGAAGGGGGGGATGTGATATCCCTTTAAGACTTTATGACTATCAGCACTTCCTCCTATTTAAGGAAGTGCTTTTCCATTACTCAGTGCCTGAAAATTAAAGTGGATTCTCTCATCCTGTGCTACTGCTCTTTCCAAGCAGTTTACTTTTCCCTTTCAGGTCATAAGTATTTTATTTTTTGAAGGCTGTTTGTATCTCAAAGTTTGCTGCACTTCTTTCCTGATACTTTTGGACTGATACTTCTAATCGTATCCCTACGCTACCGGAACTCTATCACACGCGGCTGAAGCCGCACTCACACAAGCTGCTACCGGAACGCCGCTCTCTACTAATCTCCGGTTTAGCACTTACTCTGCTGTTATTACCGCTCTCCACGCTACACCATCGCTCCTGGGAAAATCTGGTCTTGTCACCACGCTGGTTTGGTATCGTATTGTATACAAATCATAAGGTTTCCAAAAATAACGCTAAGTGTTTTTACTTACCTGAGTTGTATTACACTGAATTAACCTTCTCCTTGCTGGTCAATATTGCGTGTGTGCTGGAACTTTGTATATATATTTTAGAGTGTTTGTGTGAGTGCGTGAAACATAAGGAAAGATATATTACCATTACTTTATCTAGAGTTGAACTCTATCACTTCATTTCTTATCCTGAATATAAAGGATTTTTTCTCAATTTTTCTTTTTTGACAATATTAATGAATCATTGCTTATATAATAGAGACTTAATAAGTATCTCTCATAAGATTTATTATTATCATTCATAGAGGTTTAATCCATACTTTTCATTTCAATTACTAAAAGTAAATGCTCACCTTGAACATGCTAGTAGAACAAGTTATATTTACTAGCTGTTTACAAGAATAGAGCTACATTCCATTTATTTTATTTTTTATTAAATTTTCTCTGAAGTTTGGTGAGACAAAATTATCACACACACATATTGGTGTCCACAGAGAATGACACACACACACATCTTGGGGTTCACAGAGAATGACACACACACACACACATCTTGGGGTCCACAGAGAATGACACACACACACATCTTGGGGTTCACAGAGAATGACACACACATACACATCTTGGGGTTCACAGAGAATGACACACACACACACACACATCTTGGGGTCCACAGAGAATGACACACACGCACATATTGGGGTCCAGAGAGAATGTAAGGATGGTATACAGTGTCTGTTATAAGTTGGGAGTTCAGTGGTAGGAGATAATTGCACATCTTTGCAGAATCACACAACTCAGAGTGATAAGTTGGAAAATCACTTTAATCGTGGAAGTTGCACTGGGTTACACAATCAGGGACAAGGATAATGGTACCATAAACACAAGAGGCTCTGCAGGCACAGGATACCCAGCGGGTACTGTTGGTGAGGCTGCCACCGGATACCAGGTAGGTATAGCTGGCACAGCTAGTTAGAAGAAGGCTGTCACTGGTATTGCACAAACAGGAGACTCAGCAGGTACTGTGGGTGAGGCTGCCACGGGATACCAGGTAGGTACAGCAGGCACTAAGTGAGTGTACACAGGTACTAGGTATTATGCCTCAGCTTCAGGAACACAGTGAGCATACGTAGATTCAAGGTAAGTATGCTCAGCTTCAGGAACAAGGAGAGCATTCACAGGTATCAAGAAAGTATGCTAGCTTCAGAAACGAGGAGAGCATTCACAGGTATCAAGAAAGTATGCTAGCTTCAGAAACAAGGAGAGCATTCACAGGTATCAAGAAAGTATGCTAGCTTCAGAAACAAGGAGAGCATTCACAGGTATCAAGAAAGTATGCTAGCTTCAGAAATGAGGAGAGCATTCACAGGTATCAAGAAAGTATGCTAGCATTCAGAAACAATGCGGGGAAACAGTCCAGGTAGTCAGAGACTCTCCACAGAACATCCAGTAAATACACAACCAGAGACTAAGTTCATGCAGAAGCTGGTTTATAAAGCCTGCTAATTAGTACCAAGTGTGACATGATTGCTGCAGATGGGAAGCAGAGCCCAACTATACAGGAAAACAGGTAATAGTAGAACAGGGGCAGAGTGGTATAGCTCCCCAATGTAGTGCAGGCTAGAGAACCTGACTGGGAAGATGAAAGTCAGGGTTCAAGGCCAGCCAGGTCTCTTAAGGGAGTGGTCTTGTCTGTCTGGCTGCAGGACTTGGGGTGAGCCCTTACAAACAATTACACACATAATCATATATTAGGGTCCACAGAGAATGACACACACATACCTTGGGGTCCACAGAGAATGACACACACAAACATATATTGGGGTCCACAGAGAATGACACACACATATCTTGGGGTCCACAGAGAATGACACACACATATCTTGTGTAGTGATGTCGCGAATAGTTCGCCGGCGAATAGTTCCCGGTGAACATAGCTTGTTCGCGTTTGCCGTGGCGGGCGAACATATGCGATGTTCGAGCCGCCCCCTATTCGTCATCATTGAGTAAACTTTGACCCTGTATCTCACAGTCTGCAGACACATTTCAGCCAATCAGCAGCAGACACTCCCTCCCAGACCCTCCCTGCTCCTGGGCAGCAGCCATTTTAGATTCATTTTGATCCTGCATTCTTAGTGAGAGGAGGGATAGTGTAGCTGCTGCTGATTTTATAGGGAAATTGATAGCTAGGCTAGTGTATTCAGTGTCCACTACAGTCCTGAAGGACTCATCTGATCTCTGCTGTAAGGACAGCACCCCAAAAAAGCCCTTTTTAGGGCTAGAACATCAGTGGGGTTTTTTTTTTTTTTTTTGCCTGTGTAATTTTGACTGTGAAAAATCAGTCTGCTAGTGTAATCTAATTGCAGTTGCCTTCCTGCAGTGCCACCACTCATATCTGTTGTAACAGTAGTGTAAATTTTGTAAAAAACAAACTTTTTGACTGTGAAACATCAGTATGCTAGTGTAATCTAATAGCAGTTGCCTGCCTGCCAGCGTGTGTGCCAGGCCCACTTGCCAACTATTGCCACCACTCATATCTGTTGTAACAGTATTGTAAATTTTGTAAAAAAAACTTTTTTGACTGAGAAACATTAGTCTTCTAGTGTAATCTAATTGCAATTGCCTGCCCGCCAGCGTGTGTGCCAGGCCCACTTGCTAAGTGCCACCACTCATATCTGTTGTAACAGTAGTGTAAATTTTGTAAAAAAAAAAATGTTTTAACTGTGAAACATCAGTCTGCTAGTGTATTCTAATTGCAGTTGCCTGCCTGCCAGCGTGTGTGCCAGGCCCACTTGCCAACTAGTGCTACCACTCATATCTGTTGTAACAGTAGTGTAAATATTTAAAAAAAAACTTTTTTGACTGTGAAACATCAGTCTGCTAGTGTAATCTAATTGCAGTTGCCTGCCTGCCAGCGTGTGTGCCAGGCCCACTTGCCAACTAGTGCCACCACTCATATCTGTTGTAACAGTAGTGTAAATATTTAAAAAAAAATCTTTTTTGACTGTGAAACATCAGTCTGCTAGTGTAATCTAATTGCAGTTGCCTGCCTGCCAGCGTGTGTGCCAGGCTCACTTGCCAACTATTGCCACCACTCATATCTGTTGTAACAGTATTGTAAATTTTGTAAAAAAAAACTTTTTTGACTGTGAAACATCAGTCTGCTAGTGTAATCTAATAGCAGTTTCCTGCCTGCCAGCGTGTGTGCCAGGCCCACTTGCCAACTAGGGCCACCACTCATATCTGTTGTAACAGTATTGTAAATTTTGTAAAAAAAAAACTTTTTTGACTGTGAAACATCAGTCTGCTAGTGTAATCTAATTGCAGTTGCCTGCCTGCCAGCGTGTGTGCCAGGCCCACTTGCCAACTAGTGCCACCACTCATATCTGTTGTAACAGTATTGTAAAAATTTTTTAAAAAAAACTTTTTTGACTGTGAAACATCAGTCTGCTAGTGTAATCTAATTGCAGTTGCCTGCCTGCCAGTGTGTGTGCCAGGCCCACTTGCTAAGTGCCACCACTCATATCTGTTGTAACAGTAGTGTAAATTTTGTAAAAAAAACATTTTTGACTGTGAAACATCAGTCTGCTAGTGTAATCTAATTGCAGTTGCCTGCCTGCCAGCGTGTGTGCCAGGCCTACTTGCCAACTAGTGCCACCACTCATATCTGTTGTAACAGTATTGTAAAAAAATTTTAAAAAAACTTTTTTGACTGTGAAATATCAGTCTGCTAGTGTAATCTAATTGCAGTTGCCTGCCAGTGTGTGTGCCAGGCCCACTTGCTAAGTGCCACCACTCATATCTGTTGTAACAGTATTGTAAATTTTTTTTAAAAAACTTTTTTGACTGTGAAACATCAGTCTGCTAGTGTAATCTAATTGCAGTTGCCTGCCTGCCAGCGTGTGTGCCAGGCCCACTTGCCAACTAGTGCCACCACTCATATCTGTTGTAACAGTAGTGTAAATATTTAAAAAAAAACTTTTTTGACTGTGAAACATCAGTCTGCTAGTGTAATCTAATTGCAGTTGCCTGCCTGCCTGCCAGCGTGTGTGCCAGGCCCACTTGCCAACTATTGCCACCACTCATATCTGTTGTAACAGTATTGTAAATTTTGTAAAAAAAAAACTTTTTTGACTGTGAAACATCAGTCTGCTAGTGTAATCTAATAGCAGTTTCCTGCCTGCCAGCGTGTGTGCCAGGCCCACTTGCCAACTATTGCCACCACTCATATCTGTTGTAACAGTATTGTAAATTTTGTAAAAAAAAACTTTTTTGACTGTGAAACATCAGTCTGCTAGTGTAATCTAATTGCAGTTGCCTGCCTGCCAGCGTGTGTGCCAGGCCCACTTGCCAACTAGTGCCACCACTCATATCTGTTGTAACAGTATTGTAATTTTTTTTTTTTTTAACTTTTTTGAATGTGAAACATCAGTCTGCTAGTGTAATCTAATTGCAGTTGCCTGCCTGCCAGTGTGTGTGCCAGACCCACTTGCTAAGTGCCACCACTCATATCTGTTGTAACAGTAGTGTAAATTTTGTAAAAAAAACATTTTTGACTGTGAAACATCAGTCTGCTAGTGTAATCTAATTGCAGTTGCCTGCCTGCCAGCGTGTGTGCCAGGCCTACTTGCCAACTAGTGCTACCACTCATATCTGTTGTAACAGTATTGTAAAAAAATTTAAAAAAAACTTTTTTGACTGTGAAATATCAGTCTGCTAGTGTAATCTAATTGCAGTTGCCTGCCAGCGTGTGTGCCAGGCCCACTTGCCAACTAGTGCCACCACTCATATCTGTTGTAACAGTATTGTAAATTTTTAAAAAAAAAACTTTTTTGACTGTGAAACATCAGTCTGCTAGTGTAATCTAATTGCAGTTGCCTGCCTGCCAGCGTGTGTGCCAGGCCCACTTGCCAACTAGTGCCACCACTCATATCTGTTGTAACAGTAGTGTAAATATTTAAAAAAAAAACTTTTTTGACTGTGAAACATCAGTCTGCTAGTGTAATCTAATTGCAGGTGCCTGCCTGCCAGCGTGTGTGCCAGGCCCACTTGCCAACTAGTGCCACCACTCATATCTGTTGTAACAGTAGTGTAAATATTTAAAAAAAAAACTTTTTTGACTGTGAAACATCAGTCTGCTAGTGTAATCTAATTGCAGTTGCCTGCCTGCCTGCGTGTGTGCCAGGCCCACTTGCCAACTAGTGCCACCACTCATATCTGTTGTAACAGTAGTGTAAATATTTAAAAAAAAAACTTTTTTGACTGTGAAACATCAGTCTGCTAGTGTAATCTAATTGCAGTTGCCTGCCTGCCAGCGTGTGTGCCAGGCCCACTTGCCAACTAGTGCCACCACTCATATCTGTTGTAACAGTATTGTAAATTTTTTTAAAAAAAAACTTTTTTGACTGTGAAACATCAGTCTGCTAGTGTAATCTAATTGCAGTTGCCTGCCTGCCAGCGTGTGTGCCAGGCCCACTTGTCAACTAGTGCCACCACTCATATCTGTTGTAACAGTAGTGTAAATATTTTAAAAAAAAACTTTTTTGACTGTGAAACATCAGTCTGCTAGTGTAATCTAATAGCAGTTTCCTGCCTGCCAGCGTGTGTGCCAGGCCCACTTGCCAACTAGTGCCACCACTCATATCTGTTGTAACAGTAGTGTAAATATTTAAAAAAAAACTTTTTTGACTGTGAAACATTAGTCTGCTAGTGTAATCTAATTGCAGTTGCCTGCCTGCCAGCGTGTGTACCAGGCCCACTTGCCAACTAGTGCCACCACTCATATCTGTTGTAACAGTATTGTAAAAAAAAACAAAAAAAAAAACTTTTTTGACTGTGAAACATCAGTCTGCTAGTGTAATCTAATTGCAGTTGCCTGCCTGCCAGCGTGTGTGCTAGGCCAACTTGCCAACTAGTGCCACCACTCATATCTGTTGTAACAGTAGTGTAAATTTTGTAAAAAAAAACTTTTTTGACTGTGAAACATCAGTCTGCTAGTGTAATCTAATTGCAGTTGCCTGCCTGCCAGCGTGTGTGCCAGGCCCACTTGCTAAGTGCCACCACTCACATCTGTTGTAACAGTATTGTAAATTTTGTAAAAAAAAAAACTTTTTTGACTGTGAAACATCAGTCTGCTAGTGTAATCTAATTGCAGTTGCCTGCCTGCCAGCGTGTGTGCCAGGCCCACTTGCCAACTAGGGCCACCACTCATATCTGTTGTAACAGTAGTGTAAATTTAAAAAAAAAAAACTTTTTTGACTGTGAAACATCAGTCTGCTAGTGTAATCTAATAGCAGTTGCCTGCCTGCCAGCGTGTGTGCCAGGCCCACTTGCCAACTAGTGCCACCACTCATATCTGTTGTAACAGTATTGTAAATTTTTTTTAAAAAAAAACTTTGACTGTGAAACATCAGTCTGCTAGTGTAATCTAATTGCAGTTGCCTGTCTGCCAGTGTGTGTGCCAGGCCCACTTGCTAAGTGCCACCACTCATATCTGTTGTAACAGTAGTGTAAATTTTGTAAAAAAAAAAACTTTTTTGACTGTGAAACATCAGTCTGCTAGTGTAATCTAATTGCAGTTGCCTGCCTGCCAGCCTGTGTGCCAGGCCCACTTGCTAAGTGCCACCACTCATATCTGTTGTAACAGTAGTGTAATTTAAAAAAAACAAAACTTTTTAGACTGTGAAACATCAGGGGGTCGATCCGATATAAAGCGTCGCCCGCAAAAGCCGGCGACGCCAATATTTACGCTGATTTGGTATCCTATATACGGCGTAACCTAGAAGTTACGCGCGTATATTTCTGCCGTCGCCCGTAGTTTTTTGGGCCATAGGCAGGTATACCAAACCAGCGCAGTTTGGTATCCAATATGCAGCGTAAGGACTTACGTGGCGAAAATGGAGAAAACGTACTCCATTTTCACCTCGCCACAAAAAGCAGCCGTAAGAAGCCTTACGCTGACTATTGGAGCCCCGTAACTCCCTAAACTAACTAGAAAATAAACCTAACACCTAACGCATGCGCAATGTCTATCTCCTTGTCAACCGCGATCTTCTAAAATAAACCTAACACCTAACGCATGCGCAATGTCTATCTACCTGTCAACCGCGATCCCCCCCCCCGAAATCCCTAATAAAGTTATTAACCCCTAAACCGCCGCTCCCGGACCCCGCCGCCATCTACATAAACTAACCCCCTACTGTGAGCCCCTAAAACCGCCGCCATCTACCTTATCTATCCCCTAATCTGACCCCTTACACTGCCGCCACCTATATAAAAATTATTAACCCCTAATCTAATCCCCCTATACCGCCGCCAGCTATATTAATATTATTAACCCCTAATGTAAGCCCCTTACACCGCCGCCATCTCTATTAAAATGATTAACCCCTAATTTAATCTACCTACCCCGCCGCCAGCTATATTATCTATATTAACCCTAAGTATATTATAGTTAATATAGGTATTACATTATATATATTAACTATATTAACCCTAATTATATTAGGGTTAATATAGTTAATATAGTTACTATAGTATTTATATTAACTATATTAACTCTATCTAACCCTAACTAAATTTATATTAAATTAATCTAATTCATTTATAAACTAAAATATTCCTATTTAAATCTAAATACTTACCTATAAAATAAACCCTAAGATAGCTACAATATAATTAATAATTACATTTTAGCTATGTTAGGGTTAATATTTATTTTACAGGTAAATTGTTAATTATTTTAACTAGGTATAATAGATATTAAATAGTTATTAACTATTTAATATCTACCTAGTTAAAATAATTACCCAATTACCTGTAAAATAAATCCTAACCTAAGTTATAAATACACCTACACTATCAATAAATTTAATAAACTACAAACATCTATCTAAAAATACAATTAAATTAACTAAACTAAATTACAAAAAAAAACAAACACTAAATTACAAAAAATAAAAAAAAATTACAAGATTTTTAAGCTAATTACACATATTCTAAGCCCCCTAATAAAATAATAAACCCCCAAAATAAAAAAATTCCCTGCCCTATTCTAAATTAAACAAATTTCAAAGCTCTTTACCTTACCAGCCCTTAAAAGGGCCTTTTGTGGGGCATGCCCCAAAGAATTCAGCTCTTTTGCATACAACAAATACAATCCCCCCCCCCCCATTACAACCCACCACCCACATACCCCTATTCTAAAACCACCCAAACCCCCCTTAAAAAAGCCTAACACTACCCCCCTGAAGATCTCCCTACCTTGTCTTCACCACACCGGGCCGAACTCCTGATCCGATCCGGGCGATGTCTTCCTCCAAGCGGCAAAGAAGAATTCTTCCTCCGGCGATGTCTTCCTCCAAGCGGCAAAGAAGAATTCTTCCTCCGGCGACGTCTTCCTCCAAGCGGCAGCAAAGTCTTCATTCTTCCGGCGGCATCTTCAATCTTCTTTCTTCGCTCCGCCGCCGCGGAGCATCCATCCCGGCCGACTGCTGTACTACGAATGAGGTACCTTTAAATGACGTCATCCAAGATGGCGTCCGCCGAATTCCGATTGGCTGATAGGATTCTATCAGCCAATCGGAATTAAGTTAGAAAAATCTGATTGGCTGATTGAATCAGCCAATCAGATTCAAGTTCAATCCGATTGGCTGATCCAATCAGCCAATCAGATTGAGCTCGCATTCTATTGGCTGTTCCGATCAGCCAATAGAATGCGAGCTCAATCTGATTGGCTGTTCGGATCAGCCAATCGGATTGAACTTGAATCTGATTGGCTGATTCAATCAGCCAATCAGATTTTTCTAACTTAATTCCGATTGGCTGATAGAATCCTATCAGCCAATCGGAATTCGGCGGACGCCATCTTGGATGACGTCATTTAAAGGTACCTCATTCATAGTACAGCAGTCGGCCGGGATGGATGCTCCGCGGCGGCGGAGCGAAGAAAGAAGATTGAAGATGCCACCGGAAGAATGAAGACTTTGCTGCCGCTTGGAGGAAGACGTCGCCGGAGGAAGAATTCTTCTTTGCCGCTTGGAGGAAGACATCGCCGGAGGAAGAATTCTTCTTTGCCGCTTGGAGGAAGACATCGCCCGGATCGGATCAGGAGTTCGGCCCGGTGTGGTGAAGACAAGGTAGGGAGATCTTCAGGGGGGTAGTGTTAGGCTTTTTTAAGGGGGGTTTGGGTGGTTTTAGAATAGGGGTATGTGGATGGTGGGTTGTAATGGGGGGGGGGGATTGTATTTGTTGTATGCAAAAGAGCTGAATTCTTTGGGGCATGCCCCACAAAAGGCCCTTTTAAGGGCTGGTAAGGTAAAGAGCTTTGAAATTTGTTTAATTTAGAATAGGGCAGGGAATTTTTTTTATTTTGGGGGTTTATTATTTTATTAGGGGGCTTAGAATAGGTGTAATTAGCTTAAAAATCTTGTAATCTTTTTTTTTATTTTTTGTAATTTAGTGTTTGTTTGTTTTTGTAATTTAGTTTAGTTAATTTAATTGTATTTTTAGATAGATGTTTGTAGTTTATTAAATTTATTGATAGTGTAGGTGTATTTGTAACTTAGGTTAGGATTTATTTTACAGGTAATTGGGTAATTATTTTAACTAGGTAGATATTAAATAGTTAATAACTATTTAATATCTATTATACCTAGTTAAAATAATTAACAATTTACCTGTAAAATAAATATTAACCCTAACATAGCTAAAATGTAATTATTAATTATATTGTAGCTATCTTAGGGTTTATTTTATAGGTAAGTATTTAGATTTAAATAGGAATATTTTAGTTTATAAATGAATTAGATTAATTTAATATAAATTTAGTTAGGGTTAGATAGAGTTAATATAGTTAATATAAATACTATAGTAACTATATTAACTATATTAACCCTAATATAATTAGGGTTAATATAGTTAATATATATAATGTAATAACTATATTAACTATAATATACTTAGGGTTAATATAGATAATATAGCTGGCGGCGGGGTAGGTAGATTAAATTAGGGGTTAATCATTTTAATAGAGATGGCGGCAGTGTAAGGGGCTTACATTAGGGGTTAATAATTTTAATATAGATGGCGGCGGTGTTAGGGGCTCACTTTAGGGGGTTATAGATATAATATAGCTGGCGGCGGGGTACGGGAGCGGCGGTTTAGGGGTTAATAACTTTATTAGGTTGCGGCGGGGTACGGGAGCGGCGGTTTAGGGGTTAATAGCTTTTTTATTGTTAGGCTAGTGAGGGGGGATAGCGGATAGAGGGTTAGACAGTGCGGGCTATGTTAGGGAGGCGTGTTAGACAGTGCGGGCTATGTTAGGGAGGCGTGTTAGACAGTGCGGGCTATGTTAGGGAGGCGTGTTAGACAGTGCGGGTGTTTTAGACTTTAGTCAGGTTTTATAGGCGCCGGCAGTTTCTAACGTGCCGCAAGTCACTGGCGACGCCAGAAATTTGTACTTACGCAGATTTCTGGACATCGCTGGTTTGTCAGACTTACGGCACGTTAGCATCTGACGGCGACCTATATGGGATAGCTCGAGTTGCGAGCTGAAACTGCGGGCGACGCCGGTTCCCTCGCTTGCGCCGCAAACTGCGAAATATATCGGATCGCGCCCCAGTCTGCTAGTGTAATCTAATTGCAGTTGCCTGCCTGCCAGCGTGTGTGCCAGGCCCACTTGCTAAGTGCCACCACTCACATCTGTTGTAACAGTATTGTAAATTTTGTAAAAAAAAAAACTTTTTTGACTGTGAAACATCAGTCTGCTAGTGTGATCTAATTGCAGTTGCCTGCCTGCCAGCGTGTGTGCCAGGCCCACTTGCCAACTAGTGCCACCACTCATATCTGTTGTAACAGTAGTGTAAATTTAAAAAAAAAAAACTTTTTTGACTGTGAAACATCAGTCTGCTAGTGTAATCTAATAGCAGTTGCCTGCCTGCCAGCGTGTGTGCCAGGCCCACTTGCCAACTAGTGCCACCACTCATATCTGTTGTAACAGTATTGTAAATTTTTTTTAAAAAAAACTTTGACTGTGAAACATCAGTCTGCTAGTGTAATCTAATTGCAGTTGCCTGTCTGCCAGTGTGTGTGCCAGGCCCACTTGCTAAGTGCCACCACTCATATCTGTTGTAACAGTAGTGTAATTTAAAAAAAACAAAACTTTTTTGACTGTGAAACATCAGTCTGCTAGTGTAATCTAATAGCAGTTGCGTGCCTGCCAGCATGTGTGCCAGGCCCACTTGCCAACTAGTGCCACCACTCATATCTGTTGTAACAGTATTGTAAATTTAAAAAAAAAAAACTTTGACTGTGAAACATCAGTCTGCTAGTGTAATCTAATTGCAGTTGCCTGCCTGCAAGCGTGTGTGCCAGGCCTACTTGCTAAGTGCCACCACTTATATCTGTTGTAACAGTAGTGTAAATTTTGTAAAAAAAACAACTTTTTTGACTGTGAAACATCAGTCTGCTAGTGTAATCTAATTGCAGTTGCCTGCCTGCCAGCGTGTGTGCCAGGCCCACTTGCCAACTAGTGCCACCACTCATATCTGTTGTAACAGTATTGTAAAAATTTTTAAAAACAACTTTTTTGACTGTGAAACATCAGTCTGCTAGTGTAATCTAATTGCAGTTGCCTGCCTGCCTGCCAGCGTGTGTGCCAGGCCCACTTGCCAACAAGTGCCACCACTCATATCTGTTGTAACAGTAGTGTAAATTTTGTAAAAAAAAACTTTTTTGACTGAAACATCAGTCTGCTAGTGTAATCTAATTGCAGTTGCCTGCCAGTGTGTGTGCCAGGCTCACAGTGTATACTGTGCCAGCTTGCCCAGTGCCACCACTCATATATATACCTGGATGATGTCATTTAAAGGTACCTCATTCGTAGTACAGCAGTCGGCCGGGATGGATGCTCCGCGGCGGCGGAGCGAAGAAAGAAGATTGAAGATGCCACCGGAAGAATGAAGACTTTGCTGCCGCTTGGAGGAAGACGTCGCCGGAGGAAGAATTCTTCTTTGCCGCTTGGAGGAAGACATCGCCGGAGGAAGAATTCTTCTTTGCCGCTTGGAGGAAGACATCGCCCGGATCGGATCAGGAGTTCGGCCCGGTGTGGTGAAGACAAGGTAGGGAGATCTTCAGGGGGGTAGTGTTAGGCTTTTTTAAGGGGGGTTTGGGTGGTTTTAGAATAGGGGTATGTGGGTGGTGGGTTGTAATGGGGGGGGGGGGGGGGGATTGTATTTGTTGTATGCAAAAGAGCTGAATTCTTTGGGGCATGCCCCACAAAAGGCCCTTTTAAGGGCTGGTAAGGTAAAGAGCTTTGAAATTTGTTTAATTTAGAATAGGGCAGGGAATTTTTTTTATTTTGGGGGTTTATTATTTTATTAGGGGGCTTAGAATAGGTGTAATTAGCTTAAAAATCTTGTAATCTTTTTTTTTATTTTTTGTAATTTAGTGTTTGTTTGTTTTTGTAATTTAGTTTAGTTAATTTAATTGTATTTTTAGATAGATGTTTGTAGTTTATTAAATTTATTGATAGTGTAGGTGTATTTGTAACTTAGGTTAGGATTTATTTTACAGGTAATTGGGTAATTATTTTAACTAGGTAGATATTAAATAGTTAATAACTATTTAATATCTATTATACCTAGTTAAAATAATTAACAATTTACCTGTAAAATAAATATTAACCCTAACATAGCTAAAATGTAATTATTAATTATATTGTAGCTATCTTAGGGTTTATTTTATAGGTAAGTATTTAGATTTAAATAGGAATATTTTAGTTTATAAATGAATTAGATTAATTTAATATAAATTTGGTTAGGGTTAGATAGAGTTAATATAGTTAATATAAATACTATAGTAACTATATTAACTATATTAACCCTAATATAATTAGGGTTAATATAGTTAATATATATAATGTAATAACTATATTAACTATAATATACTTAGGGTTAATATAGATAATATAGCTGGCGGCGGGGTAGGTAGATTAAATTAGGGGTTAATCATTTTAATAGAGATGGCGGCGGTGTAAGGGGCTTACATTAGGGGTTAATAATTTTAATATAGATGGCGGCGGTGTTAGGGGCTCACTTTAGGGGGTTATAGATATAATATAGCTGGCGGCGGGGTACGGGAGCGGCGGTTTAGGGGTTAATAACTTTATTAGGTTGCGGCGGGGTACGGGAGCGGCGGTTTAGGGGTTAATAGCTTTTTTATTGTTAGGCTAGTGAGGGGGGATAGCGGATAGAGGGTTAGACAGTGCGGGCTATGTTAGGGAGGCGTGTTAGACAGTGCGGGCTATGTTAGGGAGGCGTGTTAGACAGTGCGGGCTATGTTAGGGAGGCGTGTTAGACAGTGCGGGTGTTTTAGACTTTAGTCAGGTTTTATAGGCGCCGGCAGTTTCTAACGTGCCGCAAGTCACTGGCGACGCCAGAAATTTGTACTTACGCAGATTTCTGGACATCGCTGGTTTGTCAGACTTACGGCACGTTAGCATCTGACGGCGACCTATATGGGATAGCTCGAGTTGCGAGCTGAAACTGCGGGCGACGCCGGTTCCCTCGCTTGCGCCGCAAACTGCGATCTATATCGGATCGCGCCCCAGTCTGCTAGTGTAATCTAATTGCAGTTGCCTGCCTGCCAGCGTGTGTGCCAGGCCCACTTGCTAAGTGCCACCACTCACATCTGTTGTAACAGTATTGTAAATTTTGTAAAAAAAAAAACTTTTTTGACTGTGAAACATCAGTCTGCTAGTGTGATCTAATTGCAGTTGCCTGCCTGCCAGCGTGTGTGCCAGGCCCACTTGCCAACTAGTGCCACCACTCATATCTGTTGTAACAGTAGTGTAAATTTTTTAAAAAAAAACTTTTTTGACTGTGAAACATCAGTCTGCTAGTGTAATCTAATAGCAGTTGCCTGCCTGCCAGCGTGTGTGCCAGGCCCACTTGCCAACTAGTGCCACCACTCATATCTGTTGTAACAGTATTGTAAAATTTTTTAAAAAAAAACTTTGACTGTGAAACATCAGTCTGCTAGTGTAATCTAATTGCAGTTGCCTGTCTGCCAGTGTGTGTGCCAGGCCCACTTGCTAAGTGCCACCACTCATATCTGTTGTAACAATAGTGTAATTTAAAAAAAACAAAACTTTTTTGACTGTGAAACATCAGTCTGCTAGTGTAATCTAATAGCAGTTGCGTGCCTGCCAGCGTGTGTGCCAGGCCCACTTGCCAACTAGTGCCACCACTCATATCTGTTGTAACAGTATTGTAAATTTAAAAAAAAAAAACTTTGACTGTGAAACATCAGTCTGCTAGTGTAATCTAATTGCAGTTGCCTGCCTGCCAGCGTGTGTGCCAGGCCTACTTGCTAAGTGCCACCACTTATATCTGTTGTAACAGTAGTGTAAATTTTGTAAAAAAAAACTTTTTTGACTGTGAAACATCAGTCTGCTAGTGTAATCTAATTGCAGTTGCCTGCCTGCCAGCGTGTGCCAGGCCCACTTGCCAACTAGTGCCACCACTCATATCTGTTGTAACAGTATTGTAAAATTTTTTAAAAACAACTTTTTTGACTGTGAAACATCAGTCTGCTAGTGTAATCTAATTGCAGTTGCCTGCCTGCCTGCCAGCGTGTGTGCCAGGCCCACTTGCCAACAAGTGCCACCACTCATATCTGTTGTAACAGTAGTGTAAATTTTGTAAAAAAAAACTTTTTTGACTGTGAAACATCAGTCTGCTAGTGTAATCTAATTGCAGTTGCCTGCCTGCCAGTGTGTGTGCCAGGCTCACAGTGTATACTGTGCCAGCTTGCCCAGTGCCACCACTCATATATTTTTAATAGTAGTGTAAGTGTACATTTAAAAAAATAAAAACTTTTTGGACTGTGAAACATCAGTCTGCTTTTTTGTGTCAGGCTCACAGTGTATACTGTGCCCACTTGCCCAGTGCCACCACTCATATCTTGTTTAATAGTAGTGTAAGTGTACATTTAAAAAAAATGACAGGCAGAGACAGGCCACCCCGCAGGTGCCATCGTGGTCGTGGTGCTGTGATTCCCTTTGGCCGTAGAATAATGCCCAGTGTTCAGAGGCCACGTCCCATGAACTCAAAAAGTTCTGAGGAGGACATAGTTGACTTTTTAACACAGGACACCCAATCTTCTATAGCTTCCGCTCCGAACCTTGACGCACCATCCTCCTACAGCTTATCTTCGGGCACCTCTCAAGTTATCACCACTCGCCCGCCTGCCGCCACCACCAACACCAGCACCACAGCCACTTCACTTGATGTGTCAGAGGAGTTTTTTACACATCAGTTGGAAGAAATGAGTGATGCGCAACCATCAATGACAGAGGATGTAGATAACAGTGATATGTCTCAGTCAGGCAGCATTACAGACATGGACGTACGGTGTGATGATGATGATGTTGTACCCGCTGCTGCTTCCTTTGTTGATTTGTCAGATACAAGTGAAGCGGTTGATGATGACGATGCGTCCGTGGATGTCACGTGGGTGCCCGCTAGAAGAGAAGAAGAACAGGGGGAAAGTTCAGATGGGGAGACAGAAAGGAGGAGGAGGAGACGAGTTGGAAGCAGGGGGAGGTCGTCGCAAGGAGCTAGTGGCACAGTCAGACAGCATGCATCGGCACCCGGGGTCAGCCAGACAGCACGCCAATCAACGCATGCTGTTGCCACCACCAGAATGCCGTCATCGCAGAGCTCAGCAGTGTGGCATTTTTTGTGTGTGTCTGCCTCTGACAACAGCGATGCCATTTGCAACCTGTGCCAAAAGAAACTGAGTCGTGGGAAGTGCAACACCCACCTAGGTACAACTGCTTTGCGAAGGCACATGATCGCACATCACAAACGCCTATGGGATCAACACATGAGTAGAAGCAGCACACAAACTCAAAGCCGCCATCCTCCTCCTGGTCCAGCATCTTCAGCCACGTCAACCACTGCTGTCCTCCTTGCCCCCTCTCAACCATCCGCCACTCCGTCTCTCTTCTGGAGCAGTTCCTGCTCATCTGCCCACAGTCAGGTGTCTGTCAAGGACATGTTTGAGTGCAAAAAGCCAATGTCACAAAGTCACCCCCTTGCCCGGCGTCTGACAGCTGGCTTGTCTGAACTCTTAGCCCGCCAGCTTTACCATACAAGCTGGTGGAGTCTGAGGCGTTCAAAAAATTTGTAGCTATTGGGACACCGCAGTGGAAGGTACCTGGCCGAAATTTCTTTTCACAAAAGGCAATCCCCAACCTGTACTCGATTGTGCGAAAGGAAGTAATGGCATGTCTGGCACACAGTGTTGGGGCAAGTATCCATATGACCACTGATAGCTGGTCTGCAAAGCATGGTCAGGGCAGGTATATCACCTACACTGTGCATTGGGTAAACCTGCTGACGGCTGCCAAGCATGGAATGCGTGGCTCTGCAGAGGAGGAGTTGGTGACACCGCCACGACTTGCAGGCAGGCCTGCTGACACCTCCTCTACTCCTCCTACTCCATCCTCTTCCATAACCTCCTCGGCTGAGTCCTCTTCTGCTGCTGCGTCTTGCTCCACATCAATGGCACCCCCCCAGCACCGCAGGTACTATTCCACATCCCGGATACGGCAGTGTCACGCCGTCTTGGGGTTGACTTGCCTGAAAGCAGAGAATCACACCGGACCAGCACTCCTGTCCGCCCTGAAAGCACAGGTGGATCAGTGGCTGACGCCGCACCAACTGGAGATCGGCAAAGTGGTTTCTGACAACGGAAGTAATTTGGTGGCGGCATTGAAATTGGGCAAGTTGACCCATGTGCCGTGCATGGCACATGTGTGTAATCTGATCATACAACGCTTTGTGCATAAGTACCCAGGCTTACAGGACGTCCTGAAGCAAGCCAGGAAGGTGTGTGGCCATTTGAGGCGTTCCTACACGGCCATGGCGCACTTTTCCGATATCCAGCGGCGAAACAACATGCCAGTGAGGCGCTTGATTTGCGACAGCCCGACACGTTGGAATTCAGCACTCCTAATGTTCGACCGCCTGCTCCAACAAGAAAAAGCCGTTAACGAGTATTTGTATGACCGGGGTGCTAGGACAGCCTCTGCGGAGCTGGGAATTTTTTTGCCACGTTACTGGGCGCTCATGTGCAATGCCTGTAGGCTCATGCGTCCTTTTGAGGAGGTGACAAACCTAGTCAGTCGCACCGAAGGTACCATCAGCGACATCATACCATTTGTTTTCTTCCTGGAGCGTGCCCTGCGAAGAGTGCTGGATCAAGCCGTAGATGAGCGTGAAGAGGAAGAGTTGTGGTCACCATCACCACCAGAAACTGCCTTATCAGCATCGCTTGCTGGACCTGCGGCAATGCTGGAAGAGGATTGTGAGGAAGAGGAGTCAGAGGAGGAATGTGGCTTTGAGGAGGAGGAGGAAGACCAACCACAACAGGCATCCCAGGGTGCTCGTTGTCACCTATCTGGTACCCGTGGTGTTGTACGTGGTTGGGGGGAAGAAGATACCTTCAGTGACATCACTGAGGATGAGGAACGGGACATGACTAGCTCGGCATCCAACCTTGTGCAAATGGGGTCTTCATGCTGTCGTGCCTGTTGAGGGACCCTCATATAAAAAAGCTGAAGGAGAAGGACCTGTACTGGGTGTCCACACTACTAGACTCCCGGTATAAGCATAAAGTGCCAGAAATGTTACCGAATTACAACAAGTCGGAAAGGATGCAGCATTTCCAAAATAAATTAAAGTATGCTTTACACTGCGTATAAGGGTGATGTCACAGCACAACGTTAATCTAACAGGGGAAGAGGTGAAAGTAATCCTCCGACTCCCACGACCATGCCGGCAAGGACAGGATGCTTTACAGACGTGTTGTTGATGCGGAGCTTTTTAACTCCTATGCATCGCCACAGCCCTTCGGGGTCCACCCTCAGAGAACGACTCGACCGACAGGTAGCAGACTACCTCGCCTTAACTGCAGATCTCGACACTCTGAGGAGCAATGAACCCCTTGACTACTGGGTGTGCAGGCTTGACCTGTGGCCTGAGCTATCCCAATTTGCCATAGAACTTCTGGCCTGCCCCGCTTCAAGTGTCCTGTCAGAAAGGACCTTCAGTGCAGCAGGAGGTATTGTCACTGAGAAGAGAAGTCGCCTAGGTCAAAAAAGTCTAGATTACCTCACCTTTATTAAGATGAATGAGGGATGGATCCCGAAGGGACTGACATTTGGCGATACATTCGAGTAAAAAAGGCCTGATGACATGAGCTGCCTTGGGCTAAAAATGGTCCACACGCTGCTGTATTTTATCTTCAAATGCCGGATGACTTTCGTGACTTATCTGCCACCAACTAGGGTTCAAGCCGCAATGTTTTAGGGCACTTTCTGCCTGGGAAACAAACATCAATTTTTCTGGCCGCTGCTACCGCAGCGGCTGCAACAATACCTAATTTTTCAGGCATGTGTACATGACAAATTTTTCTGGCCTCTGGTGCTGCACTGTGGCTTCAAAAAAAAGACACTTAACAGGATTAAACTGATAGGAATAGTACTACTTAACACACCACTCCTATCTGGTGGCACATTAGATTGCATGCGCAGTGCCCCAAATTTGAAGTAGGAGGACCGACCAAGCATCTTTTTCCATCTCCCGGTTCCTAAAATCCATGCCATATACACATCCCCTGATAGGGAACACCGCAGTGGAAGGTACCCGGCCAAAATTTCTTTGCACAAAAGGCAATCCCCAACCTGTACTCGATTGTGCAAAAGGAAGTAACCTTACCATGGGTCCCAGACCGCACGTCTTGTAATTCTGTGTCTGGGAAATTATATATTTATCAAATCTATCTATTTATCTATCAAATCTATCTAACTATCAATTGTATCTATCAAATGTATATTGCATCTATTGATCTATGTAATCCATGGGGGGTAGTTATCAAGCCGTCAACCTCAAATACGCTGGAATTCCGCAGCGTATTTGTGGCGAGGCTGATTCGCCTTAGTTATCAAGCCCTGCTGCCCGGCAAAAGTAGAATTTTGTGACGTAAGCTTCGATCCGCCGGACTCAGTCCGACACAGATCGATTGGCTGATTGGTTCAGCCAATCGGATTGAACTTGAATCTGATTGGCTGATTGAATCAGCCAATCAGATTTTTCTACCTTAATTCCGATTGGCTGATAGAATCCTATCAGCCAATCGGAATTCGAGGGACGCCATCTTGGATGACGTCACTTAAAGGTACCGTCATTCGTCGTTAGTCGTCGGAAAGAAGAGGATGGATCCGCGTAGGCTCTTCTGAAGATGGCTCCGCTCCGCTCCGGATGGATGAAGATTGAAGATGACGCCTGGATGATGACTTCTATCGGATCGAAGACCTCTTCAGCGCCGCCTGGATGATGACTTCATCGGATGGAAGATTTCTTCTGCGCCCCTTGGATGATGACTTCTGCCGCTCCGGATCTCCTCTTCAGTTCCATCGGTGCTCGGCTGAGTGAAGACGACTCAAGGTAGGATGATCTTCAGGGGGGTAGTGTTAGGATTATTTAAGGGGAGTTTGGGTTAGATTAGGGGTATGTGGGTGGGGGGTTTTAATGTTGGGGGGGTTGTATTTTTCTTTTACAGGCAAAAGAGCTGTTTTATTTGGGGCATGCCCAGCAAAAGGCCCTTTTAAGGGCTGGTAAGGCAAAAGAGCTGTTTACTTTTTAATGTAGAATAAGGTAGGGAATTTTTTTTATTTTGGGGGGCTTTGTTATTTTATTAGGGGGCTTAGATTAGGTGTAAGTAGCTTAAAATTGTTGTAATATTTTTTAAATGTTTGTAATTTATTTTTTTTATTTTTTGTAACTTAGCTTTTTTTATTTTTTGTACTTTAGTTAGTTTATTTAATTGTATTTAATTGTAGTTATTTGTAGGTAATTAATTTAATTAATTTAATGATAGTGTAGTGTTAGGTTTAATTGTAACTTAGGTTAGGATTTATTTTACAGGTAATTTTGTATTTCTTTTAGCTAGGTAGTTATTAAATAGTTAATAACTATTTAATAACTATTCTAACTAGCTAAAATAAATACAAAGTTACCTGTAAAATAAATATAAATCCTAAAATAACTACAATGTAATTATTAATTATATTGTAGCTATCTTAGGGTTTATTTTACAGGTAAGTATTTAGTTTTAAATAGGAATAATTTATTAAAGTATAGTGTAGTGTTAGGTGTAATTGTAACTTAGGTTAGTTTTTATTTTACAGGTAAATGTCTCTTTATTTTAGCTAGGTAGCTATTAAATAGTTAATAACTATTTAATAGCTATTGTACCTAGTTAAAATAAATTGAAAGTTGCCTGTAAAATAAATATAAATCCTAAGATAGCTACAATATAATTATTATTTATATTGTAGCTATATTAGGTTTTATTTTAAAGGTAAGTATTTAGTTTTAAATAGGATTCATTTAGTTAATAAGAGTTAAATTTATTTAGATGTATTTAATTAATATTTAAGTTAGGGGGGTGTTAGGGTTAGTGTTAGACTTAGGTTTAGGGGTTAATAATTTTATTAGAGTTCCGGCGGTGTAGGGGGGGCAGGATAGGGGTTAATAATTTTATTACAGTGGCGGCGGTGTAGGGGGGGCAGGATAGGGGTTAATAAATTTATTATAGGTGGCGACAGTGTAGGGGGGGCAGGATAGGGGTTAATAAATTTATTATAGGTGGCGACGGTGGAGGGAGGGGCAGGATAGGGGTTAATAAGTTTAAGATAGGTTGCGGCGGGGTCTGGGAGCGGCGGTTTAGGGGTTAAAGTATTTATTTAGTTGCGGCAGGGTCTGGGATCGGCAGGATAGGGGTTAATAAATTTATTCTAGGTGGCGTCGGTATAGGGGGGGCAGGATAGGGGTTACTAGGTATAATGTAGGTGGCGGCGGGGTCCGGGAGCAGCGGTTTAGGGGTTAATACATTTATTATAGTTGCAGCGGGGTCTAGGAGCGGCGGTTTAGGGGTTACTAACTTTATTTAGTTGTGGGGGGCTCCGGGGGCGCCAGTATAGGGGGTAGAACAGTGTAGTTAGTGTGAGTGCTTAGTGACAGGGGTATCAATAAAGCTTTGAAAAAGCCGAAGAGCAGCGAGATCGGATGAGTGATAACTATCACAATCCGCTGCTCATCACTCCGTACTTGGTGCGCGGCTTTTTGACAGCTTTTTTGATAACTTAGGCAAACGTATTCAGGTCCACGGCGGAGATGTGAGGCGAGCTTAGGCGGGCGTATTGGACCGGCGAAGGCAGGTAAAGTAGACGGCTTGATAAGTACCCCTCTATGTATCTATCTATCAAATCTATCTATCTCGTGGCCGGACTGTTTTGTGACAGCCACTGGTGTTTCGGCCAAATGTCCGTCGGCCAAATGTCCGTCGGCTAAAAGTCCGGCCACAATTGCACGCGAAGTGCCCCAAATTTGAAGTAGGAGGACCGACCAAGCATCTTTTTCCATCTCCGGGTTCCTAAAATCCATGCCATATACACGTCCCCTGGCGCCGCAACTGCCTCTGGGAACCTTACCATGGGTCCCAGACCGCACGTCTTGTAATCCTCTGTCTGGGAAATTATATATTTATCAAATCTATCTATTTATCTATCAAATCTATCTAACTATCAATCGTATCTATCAAATGTATATTGCATCTATTGATCTATGTAATCTATGTATCTATCTATCAAATCTATCAATCTCGTGGCCGGACTGTTTTGTGACAGCCACTGGTTTTTTCGGCCAAATGTCCGTCGGCTAAAAGTCCGGCCACGATTGCACTCGCAGTGCCCCAAATTTGAAGTAGGAGGACCGACCAAGCATCTTTTTCCATCTCCCGGTTCCTAAAATCCATGCCATATACACGTCCCCCGATAGGGGGAGTAACAGGTTTTAAACTGATCAGAATAGTACTACTTAACACACCACTCATATCTGGTGCCACAGTAGATTGCATGCGCACTGCCCCAAATTTGAAGTAGGAGGACCGACCAAGCATCTTTTTCCATCTCCCAGTTCCTAAAATCCATGCCATATACACCTCCCCCGATAGGGGGAGTAACAGGTATTAAACTGATCAGAATAGTACTACTTAACACACCACTCATATCTGGTGCCACAGTAGATTGCACGCGCACTGCCCCAAATTTGAAGTACGAGGACCGACCAAGCATCTTTTTCCATCTCCCGGTTCCTAAAATCCAGGCCATATACACGTCCCCTGGCGCCACAACTGCCTCTGGGAACCTTACCATGGGTCACAGACCACATGTCTTGTAATTCTCTGTCTGGTAAATTATATATCTATCAAATCTATCTATTTATCTATCAAATCTATCTAACTATCAATCGTATCTATCAAATGTATATTGCATCTATTGATCTATGTAATCTATGTATCTATCTATCTATCAAATCTATCTATCTCGTGGCCGGACTGTTTTGTGACAGCCACTTGTGTTTCGGCCAAATGTCCGTCGGCCAAATTGCCGTTGGCTAAAAGTCCGGCCACGATTGCACGCGCACTGCCCCAAATTTGAAGTAGGAGGACCGACCAAGCATCTTTTTCCATCTCCCGGTTCCTAAAATCCATGCCATATACACCTCCCCCGATAGGGGGAGTAACAGGTATTAAACTGATCAGAATAGTACTACTTAACACACCACTCATATCTGGTGCCACAGTAGATTGCACGCGCAGTGCCCCAAATTTGAAGTAGGAGGACCGACCAAGCATCTTTTTCCATCTCCCGGTTCCTAAAATCCATGCCATATACACGTCCCCTGGCGCTGCAACTGCCTCTGGGAACCTTACCATGGGTCCCAGACCGCACGTCTTGTAATTCTCTGTCTGGGAAATTATATATCTATCAAATCTATCTATTTATCTATCAAATCTATCTAACTATCAATCGTATCTATCAAATGTATATTGCATCTATTGATCTATGTAATCTATGTATCTACCTATCAAATCTATCTATGTCGTGGTTGTGCAAATGGACTGTTTACGGTTGTTTGCGGTGCATTACACGGGGAGTTTGGTCTATCACTGTGAAGCGGGCGTAACCCTTACACTACATGATCGATACAACATCATACCTGATGTTATAAAGCACGTTATTCCAAACAATTTAGGAATGCTAGGTGATTTATGCCCTTTATGGCTTAAAACCAGACTCTGCATCAACTATGTAATTTTCCGTGGGAGTTTTGCCATGGATCCCCCTCCGGCATGCCACAGTCCAGGTGTTAGTCCCCTTGAAACACCTTTTCCATCACTATTGTGGCCAGAAAGAGTCCCTGTTGGTTTTAAAGTTCGCCTGCCTATTGAAGTCAATGGCGGTTCGCCCGGTTCGCGAACAGTTGCGGAAGTTCGAGTCCGCCATTCGCGAACCGTAATTTTTAGGTTTGCGACATCACTAATCTTGGGGTCCACAGAGAATGACACACACAAACATATATTGGGGTCCACAGAGAATGACACACACAAACATATATGGGGGTCCACAGAGAATGACACACACATATCTTGGGGTCCACAGAGAATCACAAACACATTTCTTGTGGTTTACAGAGAATGACACACACACATACCTGTATATCTTGGGATTCATAGAGATATACAAAAACAAACAACTTGGAGTCCATGACAACTGACACACAATCTTGAAGTTCACAGAGATTGACACGAATATATATGTTGGGGTCCTAGACAACTGTGAAGCAAAGCTAGATATTCTCAGTGCAACAGCAGTTAGATGCTGCAGCTGCTTAGAGAGCCAGTGGGGCTTATATTATGTCAGCAACTAACACATTGATCCATTACCAGATGGTACACGCTCTCTGAACAAGTGCTTTGATTAAAATGCTGGTGCACGGTGCATACTTAAATACACATTTGAAAATGCTATAACTTTTATTAGAAGCTAATAAATGTATATTACAAAAATGCTTCTATTCAAAACTGAAATGCAGATGCATACATTACAATATGGCTCACAAAAAAAACATTTTAAAAATGGTATGGAACCATTAAATGAAATATGAAGAACTAAATGTCAATGAAAAATGTGTTTCGTTAAATTGCATTAAAAATCATATCAAAATAGTTGTGCAAAATTTGTTTTTGTTATGTCAAAATTCAAATTTGTATAGAAGTCGGAATAAAATTACACCGCACATGCAAAAACCAATGTAAAATTTGTATTTATAAAACAACATTCAAAGTGTGCACCATTCAGATGATATCCATGGGCATAGCTGCAAGTTCTCTGCAAGGTGTGGAAAAATGTTTCCCTGCAGTTCTCCCTGTTTTATTTTGCAAACTGAAAGGTGGCAACATTGTGTAAAAATACACAAAACACTTATTAAAAGGGATAGAAATGTCAAAAATAAAATGTGCCTAGGTGTATTTCCATGTGAAATATAAGCATTTTTGCAATATACTTTCATTAGCAAAAATGTTTCTAGTATTACTGTTTTTCTGCAGCAAATGCACATATCCTGTGAGGGCCCACGCACCAGTATTCAAACACCACACACCTTCTCAAAGAGTCAGCAGTGGCTTGTATGACACAAATTTGGTGCACAGTCCCTCACAGGATATGTGATTGACCTTTCATTTTTTACGTTTCTATCCCTTTAACCTAATAGACTAATACATGCACACGCAAATAGATGTGATTATAACTTACTGTAAACTGAAACCAGGATAATCTGATTTGCCGCAGCGGCAGTATTTTATTTTGAAAGTGCACCCCTACACCCTGATAACTTCACTCTTCCCAGTGAAGTTTCCTTTAGCAGAGAACTCTAATTACTTTCTATTGGAGGGATCTTGTGACTCGCAGGGACCGCCTTTTTTTTCTTAAAGGGACATTCAAGTCAAAATTAAAATTTTATGATTCAGATAGACCATGCAATTTTAAACCACTTTCCAGTTTACTTCCATTAACAAAATGTGCGCAGTCTTTTTATATTTGCACTTTTTGAGTCACCATCTCCTACTGCGCATGTGCAAGAATTCACAGGATATACGTATATGCATTTGTGATTGGGTGATGGCTGTCACATGATACAGGGTTAGTGGAAGATTGAGACTAAGTGCTTTTGCATTGTCTTGTTATCATGCATTTGTTAATTATGCAAATCTACTGTATTTACTGGTCCTTTAAAGAGAATTCCTTGAGGTACCCCCTGTGTGTGTGTGAGGTTTGATAATTGGGCCCTAAGGGCTTGATTCTTTAAAGCTCTCCATTCAGATGAGATCTAAAATGCTTTGTCAGCACACTTGACTGATTCTTATGCACTTGAATAATGCCTTAACCTTTTGAAAATCAAAAAGAACATTAAAAAAGAAAACACATTAATTGGAATAATAAATTAAGAAAACACATTATTTGGAATAATAAATTAAGAAAACACATTAATTGGAATAATAAATTAAGAAAACACATTAATTGGAATAATAAATTAATATTCAGATTATTGCGTTTAAGTTTAGTGCATTGGCGTATTTTGGTCTAGACCAGCTAGGCAAATGCCTAGGAAAGCATAACATTTAAATACGCCCTTGGTTTAGTGTATTACTTAGTTTTATAGTGTTATTAGCGCTGCTATTAGCGCTGCGGAATCTGTTGGTGTTCTACAAATAACCGATAATAATAATAATTTGGCAGACAGATTAACTTTTTGTTAACCCTTTTCATGCCATCCTATCAGCGCTGAGCTTTAACGCCCTTAGAACGGCATGGAGATCCTAATTTTTTTGGCATCCTGCACCCTCCTGCTTTAATGAAACAAAACATTCGACTGGGGGACGTGAATGGCATTACAGGCAGTCCCCCAGGATCCTATCCCAGCATTGGAATCATGTGATCACAGCAACAATCTTGTGACTTGTTTCTTCATAATGTTTAAGTTGGAACTTCATTCCGATTGTTAACTGCCCCACCCCCCATTCTGAAGGGGCTAAACCAGGACACAAGGTGCTGTTCGAAAGAGGTCAATGCTGTCAAAATAAAAAAGTGTAGAAATTGTGAAAATATGCTTGTGATGTGTCTTTGAATGACCACTTAATACAGTATCACTTACTTTGAATTTGAAATGAGCAGTAAAATATTTTCTGGCAAATTTCAAAATTAATTTAATTTCCCTTTCATTGTACCATGTGACAGTCATCAGCCAACCAACAAAATGCATATACGTATATACTGTGCACTTTTGCACATGCTCAGTAGGAGCTGAAGCCTCAGAATGTGTGCATATAAAAGAATGTGCACATTTTGATAACTGAAGCACATCGGAAACTTTTTTAGTTGCATGTTTTATCTGAATCATGAAAGTTTCATTTTGACTTTAGTGACCTTTTAATGGCTAGAAATACTAGTGGAGTTTACAGGCTGCCCCCGCCCCCGCCCCCCTTTTAAAAAACTTATGGAAAATGGCTTTTGCAATGGATTGGAATGGCTTTGGATTTAAAGGGACATAAGTAACTTCTAATTACAACATTACAATAAATTAACATTACCATGCTCTTTATATAATCACTTTATGCATAAAACATGTCTAGCTCTTTCTCTTGGTTTTGCTTCTTTTAACCCTTTCCTTAATTGTTTTTATTTCCATTAATCTTTTCCCACTCCTCACGCACACTCATAAATAAATGATGGTCTGTACGCCCCACTATGTGGAGATGAAGATACCAGTTGCATGAGAGTATCCCTTGTACTTCTGGGTATTCTTGTTCTTCCTGATGGGACTAATGTGCATAAAACTACAGCATTTTCCATAGCAGTGTACTTATGCAGTATTTTCTATCTATGCATCATTTATTGTGTACTAAGTTTTGAAGGTGAAAATGTAATAAAAAAATACAAATAAATAAAAACATTTACCTTACCAATCAGGTGTGAAACTTTCCTGAGCACATTAACACCTTAATTACTACAATTCAGCTAGATTCCGCACAATTCAGCTAGGTTTAGGGGCACCGCACACTTTTTTGGCCGTAACGCAACGTAATTATCGCAGCTTTCAAAAAAGTCCTTTTTCAATGGGACTTCCTTTGCACCGGTATTACGAGTCTGCTTGGGAGGCCAAAAAGTGAGCGGTACAGCCTATACCGCCAAGATCCACACCGTAAATTGAAAGTCAGTAGTTATGAGTTTTACGCTACAAAGCTGTAGCATAAAACTCATAACTAAAGTGCTAAAAAGTACACTAACACCCATAAATTACCTATTAACCCCTAAACCGAGGCCCTCCCACATCGCAAATAATAAAACAAAATTATTACCCCTAATCTGCTGCTCCGGACATCGCCACCACTATAATAAACATATTAACCCCTACACCGCCGCACTCCCGCATCACAAACACTAGTTAAATATTATTAACCCCTAATCTGCCGCCTATAACATCGCCGCCAGCTACCTACATTTATTAACCCCTAATCTGCCGCCCCCTATACTAAAGTTATTAACCCCTAAACCTTAATCTAACCCTAACCCTAACACCCCCTAACGTAAATATAATTAAAATAAATCTAAATAAAACTAAATAAAATTTACTATCATTACCTAAATAATTCCTATTTAAAACTAAATACTTACCTATAAAATAAACCCTAAGCTAGCTACAATATAACTAATAGTTACATTGTATCTAGCTTAGGTTTTATTTTTATTTTACAGGCAAGTTTGTATTTATTTTAACAAGGTAGAATAGTTACTAAATAGTTATTAACTATTTACTAACTACCTAGCTAAAATACAAATTTACCTGTAAAATAAAACCTAACCTGCCTTACACTAACACCTAAACTTACACTACAATTAAATCAATTACATAAATTAAATACAATTACCAAAATTACAAAAAAAACCCCACTAAATTACAAAAAAAAAAAAGAAATGATCCGATATTTAATCTAATTACACCTAATCTAATAGCCCTATCAAAATAAAAAAGCCCCCCCAAAAAAATAAAAAAAAACCTAGCCTAAACTAAACTACCAATACCCCTTAAAAGGGCCTTTTGCAGGGCATTGCCCCAAAGAAATCAGCTCTTTTACCTGTAAAAAAAAATACAAATAACCCCCAACAGTAAAACCCACCACCCACACAACCAACCCCCCAAGTAAAATTCTAACTAAAAAAACCTAAGCCCCCCATTGCCCTGAAAAGGGCATTTGGATGTGCATTGCCCTTAAAAGGGCATTTAGCTCTTTTTCAAGTGCCCAAACCCCTAATCTAAAAATAAAACCCACCTAATAAACCCTTAAAAAAGCCTAACACTAACCCCCGAAGATCCACTTACAGTTTTTGAAGACATCCATCCTCAACAAAGCTGGCAGAAGTCCTCAACAAAGTGGCAGAAGTCTTCATCCAACCGGGCAAAAGTCTTCTTCTATCTTCATCCATCCGGTGCGGAGCGGGTCCATCTTCAAGACAGCCGGCGAGCAGCATCCTCTTCAATCGACGTCTTCTTCCAAATAAGGTTTCCCTTTAAATGACGTCATCCAAGATGGCGTCCCTTAGATTACGATAGGCTGATAGATTTCTATCAGCCATTCAGAATTAAGGTTGAAAAAATCCTATTGGCTGTTGCAATCAGCCAATAGGATTGAACTTCAATCCTATTGGCTGATCCAATCAGCCAATAGGATTGAGCTCACATTCTATTGGCTGTTCCAATCGGAATCTAAGGGACGCCATCTTGGATGACATAATTTAAAGGGAAATCTCATTCCGAAGAAGACGTCGATTGAAGAGGATGCTCCGCGCCGGATGTCTTGAAGATGGACCCGCTCCGCGCCAGATGGATGAAGATAGAAGATGCCGTCTGGATGAAGACTTCTGCCCGGTTGGATGAAGACTTCTGCCCGGTTGGATGAAGACTTCTGTCGCTTTGTTGAGGACTTCTGCCGGCTTCGTTGAGGATGGATGTCGGGTCTTCAAAAACTGTAAGTGGATCTTCGGGGGTTAGTGTTAGGCTTTTTTAAGGGTTTATTGTTGGGTTTTATTTTAAGATTAGAGGTTTGGGCACTTGAAAAAGAGCTAAATGCCCTTTTAAGGGCAATGCCAATCCAAATGCCCTTTTCAGGGCAATGGGGAGCTTAGGTTTTTTAGTTAGGATTTTATTTGGGGGGTTGGTTGTGTGGGTGGTGGGTATTACTGTTGGGGGGTTGTTTGTATTTTTTTTACAGGTAAAAGAGCTGATTTCTTTGGGGCAATGACCCGCAAAAGGCCCTTTTAAGAGCTATTGGTAGTTTAGTTTAGGCTAGGGGTTTTTTTATTTGGGGGGGGGGGCTTTTTTATTTTGATAGGGCTATTAGATTAGGTGTAATTAGTTTAAATATCTGATAATTTCTTTTTTTATTTTGTGTAATTTAGTGTTTGTTTGTGTTTTGTAATTTATTTAATTGTATTTAATTAATGTAATTTATTTAATTGTAGTGTAAGGTTAGGTGTTAGTGTAACTCAGGTTAGGTTTATTTTACAGGTAAATTTGTATTTATTTTAGCTAGGTAGTTAGTAAATAGTTAATAACTATTCTACCTAGTTAAAATAAATACAAACTTGCCTGTAAAATAAAAATAAACCCTAAGCTAGCTACAATGTAACTACTGTATTAGTTATTTTGTAGCTAGCTTAGGGTCTATTTTATAGGTAAGTATTTAGTTTTAAATATGAATTATTTAGTTATTAATAGTAGGTTTTATTTAGATTTATTATAATTACATTAAAGTTAGTGGGTATTAGGGTTAGGGTTAGATTTAGGGTTAGGGGTTAATAACTTTAGTATAGTGGCAACGACGTTGGGGGCAGCAGATTAAGGGTTAATAAATGTAGGTAGGTGGCGGCGATGTTAGGGCAGCAGATTAGGGGTTAATAAGTATAATGTAGGTGTTGGCGATGTCGGGGCAGCAGATTAGGGGTGTTTAGACTTGGGGTTCCTGTTAGGGTGTTAGGTGTAAACATAAATTTAGTTTCCCCATAGGAATCAATGGGGCTGCGTTACGGAGCTTTACGCTCCTTTATTGCAGGTGTTAGGCTTTTTTTCAGCCGACTCTCCCCATTGATGTCTATGGAGAAATCGTGCACGAGCACGTAAAACCAGCTTACCGCCGCTCACTGCAGCACTGGTATTGGAGTGCAGTATGGAGCTCAATTTTGCTCTACACTCACTTTTTGCCTGCCAACGCCGGGTTTATGTAAACCTGTAATACCAGCGCTGTAGGTAAGTGAGCGATGACAATAACTTGCAAGTTAGCACCGCGCCGCTCATAATGCAAAACTTGTAATCTAGCTGATTGTTTTTTTAATGTTGAAACTATCCCCAACACTTATATAGGGTAGCTAATCTTGTTGCTGCTGTAGATAAATCAAGTCCCTGTCATTTTGTTAGGAAAATGTATTTTGTCATTACATTTGCTGAGGCCACATTTGTGTGAAGTCTGCAGTGTGCACTTCCAATTCTTAGAACTGGAAAACCTACAACTTTTAGAATTCAAGGGACATGAAATTGTTCTTTCATGATTTAGGCAGAACATACAATTTTAAACAACTTGAAATTTCAGCTATTATCAAATTTTCTTCGTTCTCCTCTTAACTTTTGCTGAAAAATGCTCAGGAGTGTGCACGTGTCTGGAGCACTATATGGCAGTCGGTTTGCAGGAATGTTATCCATTTGCAAGACCACTAGAAGGCGGCACTATTTCCTGCGATGTAGTGCACCTACCTGGGTATCTCTTCAACACTGCATACCATGAGAGCGAAGCAAATTTGATAATAGAAGTAAATAAGAAACTTTATTAAAATTGTATGATCTGTGGGAATCACAAAAACATGTTTGAGTTTCATATCCCTTTTAATTACAGGAAAAGGCAGCAAAATAAATAATGAAGTTTCAAAAAGCCCACAAAAACTCATTTAAAAAATAAACATTTGGGGCCAGATTACGAGTGGAGCAGTATTTTGCTGTTCCGCTAGAGCGATAACTCTAATAGAATTAAGATTTGTGGTCGTATTACGAGTTGAAAATAAACTGTTTTCGCTCAAGTGGTAACCCGAAAAAGTTGAAATTAGAATATTGCGTGCACTGTTATGGGGCCGTGGCCAGACAGGAGCGCATTGAAAGGGGCATGGTCAGGTGGGAGCGCACATGGTGGGGGTGGGGCTTGGACGGGAGCAGCCGTGGTGGGAGTGGGCGTGGCGTAAGAGAGAGAGCGCAAAAGAGAGGGGGGAGAGAGAGCAAAAGAGAGGGGGAGAGAGAGAGGGGGGAGAGAGAGAGAGCAAAAGAGAGGGGGGAGAGAGAACAAAAAAGAGGGGGTGAGAAAGCAAAAGAGAGGGGGGAGAGAGAGAGAGAGAGAGCAAAAGAGAGGGGAAGAGAGAGAGAAAAACAGAGGGGGGGAGAGAGAGAGCAAAAGAGAGGGGAAGAGAGAGAGCAAAAGAGAGGGGGGAGAGAGAGCAAAAGAGAAGGGAGAGAGACAGCAGAAGAGAGGGGAGAGAGCAAAAAAGAGGGGGGAGAGAGCGAAAGAGAGGGGAAGAGATAGAGCAAAAGAGAGGGGGGAGAGAGAGAGAGCAAAACAGAGGGGGAGAGAGAGAGAGCAAAAGAGAGGGGGAGAGAGAGAACAGAAGAGGGGGGAGAGAGAGAGAGAGAGCCAAAGAGAGGGGGGAGAGAGAGTAAAAGAGAGGGGGAGAGAGAGAGCAAAAGAGAGAGGGAATAGAGAGAGCAAAACAGAGGAGGTAGAGAGAGAGCAAAAGAGAGGGGGAGAGAGAGAGCAAAAGAGAGGGGGGAGAGAGAGAGCAAAAGAGAGGGGAGAGAGAGCAAAATAGAGTGGGAAAGAGAGCAAAAGAGAGGGGGGAGAGAGAGAGCAAAAGAGAGCGGGGAGAGAGAGAGCAAAAGAGAGGGGGTAAAGAAAGCAAAGAGAGGGGGAGAGAGAGAAATAGAGGGGGTTAAGAGAGAGAGCAAAAGAGAGGGGGGAGAGAGAGCAAAAGAGAGGGGGAGAGAGAGAGCAAAAGAGAGGGGGAGGGATAGAGAGCAAAAGAGAGGGGGAGAGAGAGCAAAATATAGGGGGAGAGAGCGAGCAAGGGGTGCGACCGCTGTACTGCAATAAATGGCCTGTATAAATGAGCTTTAGAACTAGTCTATTTATAAATACTTAAAACATATTCCCCTATGTGCAGAACATTGGAATGTGAAATATTTACAGTAAAAAAAATAGATAGAACCTTTATTAAATATGAATATTGCATAAATATGCTTTTACTTGTTTTATTTACTTAAAGGGACACTGTACCCAAAATTTTTCTTTCGTGATTCAGATTGAGCATGAAATTTTAAGCAACTTTCTAATTTATTCCTATTATCAAATTTTCTTCATTCTCTTGGTATCTTTATTTGAAATGCAAGAATGTAAGTTTAGATGCCGGCCCATTTTTGGTGAACAACCTGGGTTGTCCTTGCTGATTGGTGGATAAATTCATCCACCAATAAAAAAGTGCTGTCCAGAGTACTGAAACCAAAAAAAGCTTAGATGCCTTCTTTTTCAAATAATGATAGCAAGAGAACGAAGAAAAATTGATAATAGGAGTAAATTAGAAAATTGCTTAACATTGCATGCTCTTTCTGAATTACAAAAGAAAAAATTTGGGTTCAGTGTCCCTTTAACAGCAAAGGTCTCCAATGCACTTTTATATATGTATAGAAACTTTTGAAACAGAGTTCCACTGATAGCTAGGTAATGCTTTGTAGCAAAAATGTAATTAAAATATAACCTTTATTTCTTCATTTAATAGATGGGTGAACAACATGAAAAATTAAAATCCCTATCAAAAGCAATTTTGCTGTATCTGGATAGTGTCTCTCTATAGTTATACTATCACTCCTTCTTGTATTTGTGCAATATCCATGAGACACTTTTCTGTATTAGTTTGGAGTAACCGCTATACTTACTTGTCAGCTAAAGACAATTATTTGTAACAGTGGCTGCTTTGGTGGGGTTTATTATTTAGTAAATGGTAGTTAAATACTTATGGTTAAGGTATGTTTATTAATATACTTTTCTCCCATATCACCAAATAAATACTTGTGACATGTGTATGTGTTAATATCATTGCAGATGTATCTCTGCTATGTTAGTGATATTGTTGATTTTAGGGGGCATTTATATTCTCAGTTTTTATTTTGTGAATTTACTCACTGGTAACTTCATCATGTAAATTTACACACTGTTAATTAATATTCATACAATGAGGCCGAATTATCAAGCCGTCAACTATGCTGCATTCGTCGGCGACAATACGCTCGCCTAACATCGCCTAAAATCACGACCGCGGACCTGAATACGATCTCCATATTTATCAAAAAAGCCGCGCACCAAGTACGGGGCAATGAGCAGCGGACTGCTGTTAACTAACAGTCATCGATCTCGCTGCTATTCGGCTTTTTCCCAACTTTATTTATATCCTGTCACTAAACACCACCACTATACTAAAATGTTTAACCCCTATCCCACCGCTCCCGGAGCCCATCGCAACTTTAATAAAGCTATTAACCCCTATCCACCGCTCCCGGACCCCTCTGCAACTAAATAATAATAATTCCTATGGGGAAAGAAAATTTATGCTTACACCTAACACCCTAACCTAAACCCAGAGTCTAAACACCCCTAATCTGCCGCCCCTAACATCGCCGCCACCTACCTACATTTATTAACCACTAATCTGCCGCCCCCAATGTCGCCGCCACCTACATTACAGTTATTAACCCCTAATCTGCTGCCCCTGACATCGCCGCCACCTACATTAAACTTATTAACCCCTAATCTGCCACCCCCAACATCGCCGCCACCTACCTACAATTATTAGCCCCTAATCTTCCGCCCCCAACGTCGCCACCACTATACTAAAGTTATTAACCCCTAAGTCTAAGCCTAACCCTAACACTTTAATGTAATTAAAATAAATCTAAATAAAACCTACTATTAATAACTAAATAATTCCTATTTAAAACTACTTACCTGTAAAATAAACCCTAAGCTATCTACAATATAACTAATAGTTACCGTATATCTATCTTAGATTTTATTTTTATTTCACAGCTAAGTTTATATTTATTTTAACTAGGTAGAGTAGTTAGTAAATAGTTATTAACTATTTAATAACTACCTAGCTAAAATAAATACACATTTACCTGTAAAATAAAACCTAACCTGAGTTACACTAAAACCTAACCTTAAACTACAATTAAATTAATTACATTAATTAAATACAATTAACTAAATTACAAAAAAACAAACACTAAATTACACAAAATAAAAAAGAAATATATCAAATATTTTAACTAATTACACCTAATCTAATAGCCGTATCAAAAAAAAAAAAAAAAACTAGCCTAAACTAAACTGTCAATAGCCCTTAAAAGGGCCTTTTGCGGGGCATTGCCCCAAAGAAATCAGCTGTTTTACCTGTAAAAAAAAATACAAACACCCCCCCAACAGTAATACCCACCACCCACACAACCAAACCCCCCAAATAAAAACTTACCTAAAAAACCTAAGCTCCCCATTGCCCTGAAACAGCCAATAGGATTTTTTTCCCCTTTAATTCATATTGGCTGATAGAATTCTATCAGCCAATCGCAATGTAAGGGACGCTATCTTGGATGATGTTCCTTAAAGGGAAACTTCATTCTTCGTTGAACATCATAAGAAGAGGATGCTCCGTGCCGGATGTCTTGAAGATGGAGCTGCTCCGCGCCGGATGGATGAAGATAGAAGATGCCGTCTGTATGAAGACTTCTGCCCGCTTGGATGAAGACTTCGGCCCGCTTGGATGAAGACTTTTGCCGGCTCCGCTGAGGACTTCTGCCGCTTGGATGAGGATGGATGTCCGGTCTTTGAAAACTGTAAGTGGATCGTTGGTGGTTAGTGTTAGGTTTTTTTAAGGGTTTACTGGGTGGGTTTTAATTTCAGGTTAGGGACTTTGGGCAGTAAAAGAGCTAAATGCCCTTTTACAGGCAATGCCCATACAAATGCCCTTTTCAGGGCAATGGGGATCTTAGTTTTTTTTAGATAGGGTTTAATTTGGGGGGTTGGTTGGTTGGGTGGTGGGTTTTAATGTTGGGGGGGTGTATTTTTTATTTACAGGTAAAAGAGCTGATTTCTTTGGGGCATTGGTAGTTTAGTGTAGGCTAGGTTTTTTTATTTTGGGGGGGGGGTTTATTTTGATAGGGCTCTTAGTTTAGGTGTAATTGTTTTTTATTTTTGATACTGTGGTTAGTTGTTATTTTTTGTAATATAGTCATTTTTAATTGTAGATTTAAATAACTTGAGTAGGGTTAGGTTTCTAAATATGTAATATAGTTAATTTAATTAGTTAGTTTAATGTAATTTTAGTATAATAGTTAGGGTAGGTTAATTAATAGTTTAATATAGTTTATTTTAATTCTAAAGGTAAGTTTTAATTTATTATAAGATAGGGATGAGTTAATATTTAATGTAAAGTTAGCTGGTTGTTAGGTTTAGGGGTTAATAGCTTAATTTAGTTTATGGTGATGTGCGGGGCTGGCGGTTTAGGGGTTAATAGATTTAGTTAGTGGTAGTGATGTGGAAGGCCAGAGGTTTAGGAGTTAATAATTTTATTTCAGTTGTGGCGGGGTCCGGGAGCGGCGGGATAGGGGTTAATACATTTATTTAGTTGCGGCGGGGTCTGGGAGCGGCGGGATAGGGGTTAATACATTTATTTAATTGCGGCGGGGTCCGGGAGTGGCGGGATAGGGGTTAATACATTTATTTAGTTGTGGTGGGCTCTAGGAGCGGCGGGATAGGGGTTAATATATTTATTTAGTGTCAGTGGGCTCTGGGAGCGGCGGGATAGGGGTTAATATATTTTATGTAGGTGGCGGCAATGTCGAGGCGGCAGATTAGGGGTGTTTAGACTCGGGGCTTATGTTAGGGTGTTAGGTGTAAACTTTACTGGTTTTCTACCATAGAAATCAATGGGATATCGGGCAGCATCGAACATGCTGCCCGATATCCCATTGGTGGATTGAAAACCAGGTACGCTGGGCTGGAATAGCCGCGAGCATACCTGTTAGAAATTTGTTAACTTGCAAACATTGTCAGATAGTGCCGAATTTGTATTCGGAACATCTGTAATGACGTAAGCATCGATCTGTGTCGGATTGAGACCGGCGGATCGTATGTTACGTCACAAATTTCAACTTTTGCCGGTCTGTAGGCTTTGATAACTAGGTCGAATCAGGCTTGCCACAATTACGCTGCGGAATTCCAGCGTTGTTGTGTTATGATATAATTTCTCTCATTTATATTATATTGCTGAAGGTTACTTGTATATTATGTAACCTACTATAGCATTGTTTTACCAGGCATTCTATAAATCTACTTATAGTTGAAAATGCATGTGTGTTTTCTAACATTTATAACATATCATTCACTCATTCGTTTTTTATTATACCCATATGTTATTTATCAATGATGAATTGTCATTAATTCACTTGTGGGAGTATAATATCCATTGTGTTTGTAGATTAGATAAACTCTGATTTAGAATTATATTGTTTATTCACTCGTAGGAGTATGGTACAAATAGCATTTCTAAGTCTTTTTCCAAATAATCTAATGCGTGTGCGAAACAAACTCTAGCATTCGTTCTATTTATTCTTTGTCACAGGTATATTGTTTGTACTTCTCCTACGTGTTACCATATATCTCCCTAAAAAGAGGTGATACAGTAATATATTATATTCAATAGCTTCCTTGGCTTGCTTTAACAGTACTCTTAACTGAGTCTTTGCCCTTAAATCCGTAAACAAATAAACACTTGGGTGCCTATTTATCAAGCCGTCATCTGCAAATACGCTGGAATTCCGCAGCATAATTGTGGCGAGCTTGATTCCCCTTATTTATCAAACCCTACAGACCGGCAAAAGTAGAATTTTGTGATGTAACATACGATCCGCCGGTCAAAGTCTGACACGGATCGATGCTTACGTCATTACAGATGTTCCAAATGCAAATTCGGCACAATCTGACTACTTTTGCTAGTTAACAAATTTCTAACAGGTACGCTCACCACAATTCCAGCCCAGTGTACCTGGTTTTCAATCCGCCGTCCTGGAGGCGGCGGATGCCATAGGAATCAATGGGAGTCTGAAAGCAGCGAAAGCTCATGTTCACTGCTGCCCGATATCCCATTGATTCCTATGGGAGAATAAAGTTACGTTTACACCTAACACCCTAACATAAACCCCGTGTCTAAACACCCCTAATCTGCCGCCCGACATCGCCGCCACCTACATTATACGCATTAACCCCTAATCTGCTGCCCCGACACCGCCTCCACCTACATTATACTTATTAACCCCTAATCTGCCCCCCCAACACCGCCGAAACCTACATTATGTTATTAACACCTAATCTGCCCCCCCTACACCGCCGCCACCTACATTATGTTATTAACCCCTAATCTGCCCCCCCTACACCGTCGCCACCTACATTATGTTATTAACCCCTAATCTGCCCCCCCTATACCGCCACCACCTACATTATGTCATTAAACCCTAATCTGCCGTCCCCTACACCGCCACCACCTACATTATATTATTAACCCCTAATCTGCCGTCCCCAACATCGCCGCCACTATATTAAATTTATTAACCCCTAAACCTAAGTCTAACCCTAACACCCCCTAACTTAAATCTAATTTAAATAAATATAAATAAAATTACTATCATTAACTACATTATTCCTATTTAAAACGAAATACTTACCTATAAAATAAACCCTAACATTGCTAGAATATAACTAATAGTTACATTGTAGCTAGCTTAGGGTTTATTTTTATTTTACAGACAAGTTTGTATTTATTTTAACTAGGTAGAACAGTTATTAAATAGCTATTAACTATTTAATAACTACCTAGCTAAAAAAAATACAAATTTACCTGTAAAATAAAACCTAACCTAAGTTACAATAACACCTAACACTACACTACAATTAAATAAATTACATAAATTAAATACAATTAACTAAATTAAATACAATAAATTAAATTAGCTAAAGTACAACCCCCCCCACTAAATTACAGAAAATAATAAACAAATTACAGAAATTTAAACTAATTACACCTAATCTAATAGCCCTATCAAAATAAAAAAAGCCCCCCCAAAATAAAAAAAAAACCTAGCCTAAACTAAACTACCAATAGCCCTTAAAAGGGCCTTTTGCGGGGCATTGCCCCAAAGTAATCAGCTCTTTTACTGAAAAGGGCATTTGGATGGGCATTGCCCTTAAAAGGGCAGTTAGCTCTTTTGCAGCCCAAAGCCCTAACCTAAAAATAAAACCCACCCAATACACCCTTAAAAAAAAACTAACACTAACCCCAAGAAGATTGACTTACCGGGAGACGTCTTCATCCAAGCCGAGCAAAGTGGTCCTCCAGACGGCAGAAGTCTTCATCCAGACGGCATCTTCTATCTTCATCCATCCGGCGCGGAGCGGGTCCATCTTCAAGACATCCGACATGGAGCATCCTCTTCGGCCGACGACTACCCGACGAATGAAGGTGGTGTGGGGGGGGGCAGATTAGGGGTTAATAACATAATGTAGGTGGTGGCGGTGTAGGGGGGCAGATTAGGGGTTAATAGCATAATGTAGGTGGCGGCAGTGTAGGGGGGGCAGATTAGGGGTTAATAACATAATGTAGGTGGCGGCGGTGTAGGAGGGGCAGATTAGGGGTTAATAACATAATGTAGGTGGTGGCGGTGCCAGGGGGGCAGATTAGGGGTTAATAATTATAATGTCGGTGGCGGCGGTGTAGGGGCAGCAGATTAGGGGTTAATAAGTATAATGTAGGTGGCGGTGGACTCCGGAAGCGGTGGTTTAGGGGTTAATAACTTTATTTAGTTGCGGTGGGGTCTGGGAGCAGCGGGATAGGGGTAAAACAGTTTAGTATAGTGTGGGTGTTTGGTGACAGTATACCAATAAAGCTGGGAAAAAGCTGAAGAGCAGCAAGATCGATGACTGTTAGTTAACAACAGTCTGCTGCTCATCGCCCTGTACTTGGTGCGCAACTTTTTGACAGCTTTTTTGGTAACTTTGGAGAACGTATTCAGGTCCACGGCAGCGATGTTAGGCGATCTTAGGCGAGCGTATTGGTGCCGGCGAATGCAAGTAAGTTGACGGGTTGATAAATAGGGGCCTTGGTATCATAAGCGCTTGTATTTGTGCTCGTATGGATTAACAAATGCTAGTTGCATATAATGCTTTTGTTAAACTCATCTACCACATAGTAATATTCCTATTATTGCAACGTTGTTACTTTGTTACTCCAACATAACACATAAAATAGCAGCCCTCGTATTTGAGGCTTTCTGCGCTGCCAGATACAGTTAGGCTATACTGGTTTCTGTTAGCTGGCTTTCTTATATAGCGGTACTTTTATTATTATAGCATAATTTCTCTGATTTTTAAAATGACATACATAGGGACCCCATCGTCCCACACAACCCACCTGACGCGTTTTGCCAAAACTACGCTTTATCAAAGGCCTAATAATAGGATAGGAATAATTACTATGTGGTAGATGAGTTTAATTAGCCAATAGAATGCGAGATGCTTAAATCCTAGCAGCCCTAATTCCTATTGGCTAATTAAAAAATTTCAGCCAATATGAATGCAAGGGATGCCATCTTGAATCACGTACCTTGCATTGAATATTCAGTGTACGGCGGCGACCATATGAAGATGATGCTCCACGCCGAATGTCTTCAGGATGGACCCGCTCCTCCGGGATCAACATAGAAGATACCGCCTGGATGGAGATTGAAGAGGCCGCATGGATGAAGACTTCTCGCCGCCTGGATGAGGACTTCAACGCTGGGATGAAGATCGTTCAATTGGGACTTCAAAAACTATAAGTGGATCGTCAGGGGGTTAGTGTTAGGTTTTTTTAAGGGTTTATTGAGTGGGTTTTATTTTTTAGTTTAGGGTCTGTGCAGTAAAAGAGCTAAATGCCCATACAAATGCCCTTTTTAGGGCAATGGGTAGCTTAGGTTTTTTAGATAATTTTTTTTTATTTTGTGGGTTTGGGGGTTTATAATGTAAGTGGGTCTTTTAAGGGCCCTTGGTAGTTTGGGGGTGGGGGTTTGTATAGTGTTAGGGGGTGTTTGTTTTCGTTTTGGAGCAAAAGAGCTGTTTAACTCAGGGCAATGCCCTACAAAAGGCCCTTTTAAGGACCCTTGGTAGTTTATTCTAGATTAGGCTTTTTTATTTTGGGGTGTTTTTTTTTTAAAACGGTATTAGAATAGGAATAATCTTTATTTTTTTGGACAATTTAGTTTGTTTGTTTCTTGTAATGGTAGGTTTTTTATTTTTTGTAATGTTAGTTTTTTTCATTTCTTGTAATGTGTTTTTTATTTTTTGTAATGTTAGGTTTTAGTGTAAGGCAGGTTAGGTTTTATTTCACAGGTAAGTATGTATTTAGTTTTAAATAAGAATTATTTAGTTAATAATTGTAAATTTAATTTAGATCTAATTTTATTATGTTAAAGTTAGGGGGTGTTAGGGTTAGGTTTAAGGTTACGTTAGGGTTAGGTTTAGGGGTTAATATATTAATTTAGGTTGTTGCGATGTGGGGGGCTGGCAGTTTAGGGGTTAATATTTTTTTTTAGTAGTAGTGATGTGGGAGGCCAGAGGTTTAGGGGTTAATAATTGTAATTAGTTGCGGCGATGTTGGGGAGCGGGGGAATAGGGGTTAATAACTTTAATATAGTTGCGGCAATGTTGAGGTGCGGCAGAATAGGGGTTAATAACTTTGGTATTGTGGCGGCGATATCAGTAGCAGCAGATTAGGGGTTAATAATTGTATTTAGGTGGCAGCAATATCAGGAGCGGCAGATTAGGGATTAATAACTGTAGGCAGGTGTTGGCGATGTCAGGGGCGGCAGATAAGGGGTGTTTAGACTCTGGATTTATGTTTGGGTGTTTAAACTGTATTTTCTTTTTTCCCATAGACATCAATGGGGCTGCATTACGGAGCTTTTGTTTCTGCGATCGCAGGTGTTTTTTTACCAGCTCTCCCCATTGATGTCTATGGGGAAAGCGTGCATGAACATGTCAAAACACTGATTGTTTTGGGTGCGGTATGGAGCTTAAAATCTCCATATCGCACGCGCAAGCCTGGTTTTTTAAAACTTGTAATGGCAGCGCTATACGGAATTAAATAACGCCACTTTTGTTGCGTTCGTTAATTTCCCTATAGCACACAAAACTCGTAATCTAGCTGTATGATTTTAACCTGAAATTTACAGGTATGCATTCCAAGACCTCCACTGAATTTTTAGATCTAGTGTTGTAAATGTATAAAGATGAGAATAGCTTGGTAGCGGTTAGGAATTTTAGGAAACCGACTGAGAGGAACAGTTTCATCAATTATACTAGTGCTCACAAAAGAAGTTGGATTAATAACGTTCCCTATAGCCAATATTTGAGGATGCGAAGGAACTGCACACATGAAGCTAACTTCCTTAAAGAGGCTGAGAAATTGGACAACACATTCCTTAAAAAGGGTTATGATGCAGACCTGCTTAATGACTCAAGAGCAAAAGCCAAGAATAGAAATAGAGCAGAACTTATATCTTCAGATTTAATACGGATTAGAAAACAAGATACAGAAGGGAATACACCTATTAGATTTATAACTACCTTTAATGAGGGAGCCTGTAAAATTAAAAGCATCCTAAAAAAACACTGGCCTATATTGGTAGCTGATCCAGTGTTGGGGAGTCATATTGGAGATCAACCTGTTATCACTTTTAAAAGGGGTAAAAATATAAAAAAAATTGCAGGCTCCAAGTAAACTTAGAAGTAAGCAAAAGCAATTGGTTGATAATTGGTTAGTTAAAAATAAGGGTACTATGAAATGTGGAAAGAACAAGTGTGGTATGTGTCCACACATCAATACATCTTCCATTTGTCATAATTCCAATTGTTCAGAGGAATTTAATATTCAAGTTCGAATTAACTGTAACTCTACAAATGTAGTATACCTTTTAGAATGTGTGTGTGGCCTATTTTATGTGGGCTGCACCAAAAGGAAAATAAAAAGAAGGTTTTATGAGCATGTGTATTATATAAAAGAAAAGTCCAATAAACACAATGTCTCTAGACACTTTATGGAATGTCATAATTGTGATCCAAGCAGTTTGAAAATACAAATTATTGATTGGGTTCCCCCTAAAGAGAGGGATAGACTCTTAAATCTATGCAAATTAGAACCTTTATGGATATATAAAATTAAATGTTTATACCCTCTAGGTTTAAAATTGATATAGATGTAGCAGCCCATATGTAAGTAGTTGGTATTTTTTACTATGATGAAAATGGATCAGTTGATTTTTGAATGTTTTTAATATGTTTTAATTTATATCTTGATGCAGAAAGAATGTTTTTATTATAATATTTATTTTATTGTTATATTACCATTCTTACAATTATACGCCTAGATTACGAGTTTGGCGTTAGCCTTAAAAAGCAGCGTTGAGAGGTCCCAACGCTGCTTTTTAACGCCCGGTGGTATTACGAGTCAGGCAGGAAAGGGTCTACCGCTCACTTTTCTTCCGCGACTCGAGGCTACCGCAAATCCCCTTACGTCAATTGCGTATCCTATCTTTTTAATGGGACTTGCCTAACGCCAGTATTATGAGTCTTGGAAGAAGTGAGTGGTAGACCCTCTCTTGTCAAGACTGCTACCGCATTTAAAAGTTAGTAGTTAAGTGTTTTATGGGCCGGAACATAAAGCTCTTAACTAAAGTGCTATAAAGTACACTAACACCCATAAACTACCTATTAACCTCTAAACCGAGGACCCCCACATCGCAAACACTATAATAATTTTTTTTAACCCCTAATCTGCCGACCGGACATCACCGACACCTACATTATACTTATGAACCCCTAGTCTGCTGCCCCTAACATCGCCGACACCTACATTATATTTATTAACCCCTAACCGCAACCTAACTACACGTATTAACCCCTAATCTGCCGACCGGACATCGCCACCACTTTAATAAATGTATTAACCCCTAAACCGCTGCACTCCCGCCTCGCAAACATTAGTTACATTTTATTAACCCCTAATCTGCCTGCCCTAACATCGCCGACACCTATCTACATTTATTAACCCCTAAGTCTAACACTAAGTCTAACCCCCCTAACTTAAATATAATTTAAATTAAACTAAATAAATTTACTACAATTAAATAAATTATTCCTATTTAAAACTAAATACTTACCGATAAAATAAACCCTAATATAGCTACAATATAACTAATAGTTATATTATAGTTATTTTAGGATTTATATTTATTTTACAGTCAACTTTTTATTTATTTTAACGAGGTACAATAGTTATTAAATAGTTATTAACTATTTAATAACTACCTAGCTAAAATAAATACAAAATTACCTGTAAAATAAATCGTAACCTAAGTTACAATTACACCTAACTAAACTAAATAAATAAATTAGCTAAATTAAATTAAACTAATTACAATTAAATGAAATAAACTGAATTACGAAAAAAAACAATCACTGAATTACAGAAAATAAAAAAGAATTACAAGAATTTTAAATTTACACCTAATCTAATCCCCCTAATAAAATAAAAAAGCCCCCCAAAATAATAAAATTCCCTACCCTATACTAAATTACAAATAGCCCTTAAAAGGGCCATTTGCGGGGCATTGCCCCAAAGTAATCAGCTCTTTCACCTGTAAAAATAAAATACAATACCCCCCAACATTAAAACCCACCACCCACACACCCCCTACTTTAAAACCCACCCAATCCCCCCTTAAAAAAACCTATCACTAACCCCCTGAAGATCACCCTACCTTGAGCCGTCTTCACCCAGCCGGGCACAAGTGGACCTCCAAACCAGCAGCAGTCTTCATCCGATCGGGGCAGAAGAGGTTCATCCAGGTGGCATCTTCTATCTTCATCCTTCTGGAGAAGAGCGGAGCCATCTTCTATCCAGCCGACGCAGAGCCATTCTCTTCAATCAAAGTCCTAACGAAGAATGAAGGTTCCTTTAAATGACGTCATCCAAGATGGCGTCCCTCGAATTCCGATTGGCTGATAGGATTCTATCAGCCAATCGGAATTAAGGTAGGAAAAATCTGATTGGCTGATGCTAGGTCAATTCTTTTGGCTGATCCAATCAGCCAATCGGATTGAACTTCAATCCGATTGGCTGATTAAATCTACCAATTGGATTTTTCCTACCATAATTCCGATTGGCTGATAGAATCCTATCAGCCAATCGAAATTTGAGGGACGCCATCTAGGATGACGTCATTTAAAGGAACCTTCATTCTTCGTTAGGACTTCGATTGAAGAGGATGTCTCCGCGTCAGCTGGATAGAAGATGGCTCCGCTCCGCTCCGGAAGGATGAAGATAGAAGATGCCGTCTGGATGAAGCCTTCTGCCATCTGGAGGACCTCTTCTGTCCCAATCGGATGAAGACTTCTGCCGGTCTGGAGGTCCACTTGTGCCCGGCTGGGTGAAGACGGCTCAAGGTAGGGTGATCTTCAGGGGGTTAGTGTTTTTTTTTTAAGGGGGGATTGGGTGGGTTTTAGAGTAGGGGTATGTGGGTGGTGGGTTGTAATGTTGGGGGGGTATTGTATTTTTTTTACATGTAAAAGAGCTGATTACTTTGGGGCAATGCCCTACAAGGCCCTTTTAAGGGCTATTTGTAATTTAGTATAGGGTAGGGAAATTTTATTATTTTGGGGGTGCTTTTTTATTTTATTAGGGGGATTAGATTAGGTGTAATTAGTTTAAAATTCTTGTAATTCTTTTTTATTTTCTGTAATTTAGTGGGGGGGGGGGGGGGTTTCCCCGTAATTTAGTTTATTTCATTTAATTGTAATTTAGTTAATTTATTTATTTATAGAGTATTGTTAGGTGTAATTGTAACTTAGGTTAGGATTTATTTTACAGGTAATTTTGTACTTATTTTAGCTAGGTAGTTATTAAATAGTTAATAACTATTTAATAACTATTGTACCTAGTTAAAATAAATACAAAGTTGCCTGGAAAATAAATCATAAGCTAGCTACAATGTAACTATTAGTTATATTGTAGCTATCTTATGGTTTATTTTATAGGTAAGTATTTAGTTTTAAATAGGAATAATTTATTGAATTGTAGTTATTTTATTTATATTCATTTAAATTATATTTAAATTAGGGGGGTGTTAGGGTTAGACTTAGGTTTGGGGGTTAACAACTTTATTATAGTTGCGGCGACAAATTAGGGGTTAATTAATTTAATATAGTTGCGGCGATGTTGGGGGGGGCAGATTAGGGGTTAATAAATATAATTTAGGGTTCGGCGATAGCGGGGGCGGCAGATTAGGGGTTAATAAGTGTAAGATTAGGGGTGTTTAGACTCGGGGTTCATGTTAGGGTGTTAGGTGCAGACATAAAATTAATTTCCCCATAGGAAACAATGGGGCTGCGTTAGGAACCGAACGCTGCTTTTTTGCAGGTGTTAGGTTTTCTTTCCAGCCAGCTCAGCCCCATTGTTTTCTATGGGGAAATCGTGCATGAGTACGTTTAGCCAGCTTACCGCTGACTTAAGCAACGCTCGTATCGACGTGAGATGTGGAGCTAAATTTTGCTCAACGCTCACTTTTCTGAGGCTAACGCTGGCTTGCAGAAAACTCGTAATACCAGCGTTGGCTTAAGTGAGCGGTAAGAAAAAAGTCTCGTTAGCACCGCACAGCCTTACCGACAAAACTCGTGATCTAGCCGATAGTTTTGGTTAGTGTACCATATAAATAGTGATGCGCTTTAAATGTTGTATTTTAATGAATAGGTTTGTGTATATCAAGCAAGAATCATCAGCCTGTTGGATGAATTGGCACTATGGTAGGTTTTAACAATTGCCCCAAATGCTATTCTGATCGGCCTTAATATAATAATAAGTTTATTAATTTGAGGATATTTTAACAATTTATTCTGGTCATAAGTGTGAAATGTTATGATTCGTTGTTCTTATGCATATTTTATTATGTAAGGTTGTTTATAATGTTTTTATTATATTTTCAAAGTGCTTGCAATTGTTAGCGTAAGTGCAACCATATAACTACCATTTAATTATGCTAACACATGGGAGGTGTGTTTACCTGTTCACACACTCTCATCTGATTGGCTATTGAAACCTTTATTAAGAGGTTTGCTACTTGCAAGTTCATATGCCATTATTTTTTCCTCTTGAAAAAGCCTATCCGCAGAACGGGTGAAACGTGTTGAGGTTTCTGTCACCCCAATATAAGTTACCCTTATGTGGGTGTTTTAAAGCAATTCTAAGCATTGTTATCCGTTACACACTATTGTTTAAGCGAACTCCTGAATCTTGAGACCGGAGACTGCTCTTCTTTGGGAAACACGGTGATTATACGTGTAGGGCACGTTTATTGTCATCCTTCTGGACAGGATCCTGTGAATCACTTACCTGACTGTAATGATGATACGCTGATATTTCTTGCAAATCCTGTAAGTGTGATTTTATATGTGTGTCTGTCATTGTTAAATAAAACTCACTTGAATCGAGTTTTGCGCTTCTTTTGTTTTCTTGTTCATCTCCAAATCTCCTATAATGTACTGAGGTGATGGTCGATGTCTTAGGTCGTAGTATTTTTTATGTCTCTGTTGGGCACCTTTGATATTTTCTGAGATGTTTGAAGGTCTCTGTCATTGTATTAGTTAGGTCATTAATAACTGGAAATCCCTTTAGATATCTGGGTATAAGTAGAAGGTTGGATGATAACCATAATTTGCAAAAAAACGGTGTTGATTTGATGGAGGAATGATAGGTATTATTATGGGCAAATTCTGCCAGGGGTAGGAGTGAAGTCCAATTATCATGAAGTTGTGTAGTATAGCATCTGATATACTCCTCCAACCAATGGTTTGTATGCTCTGTTTGCCCATTAGTTTGGGGATGGAATGCTGTGGATAGTCTTTGTTCAATTCTCAGAGTTAGGTAAAGCTGTTTCCATACTTTAGAAGTAAATTGAGTTCCTCTGTTTGTAGTTATGGAGGAAGGAACTACATGTAGTTTGATTACATTTTCTATTAATAACTTTACTGTTTCATAACTTTTTGGTAATTTGTTGTACGGAACAAAGTGAGCCATTTTTTAAAAGAGATCGACGAAGACCATAACAGTATTATTTTTGTTTGAAAGAGGAAGATCAACAATGAAATCAATTGCGATCTCTTTCCAGGCTCTGTCAGGGATTGGTAGGGATAACAGAAATCCTGCTGGCTTTTTTCCTATCAGTTTTACAAGTGGTACATTTTTCACGTTACCACATGGTTGGTGACATCCCTTGTCATGGTAGGCCACCAGTAAGATCTCTTAGTTAATTCTAAGGTCCTATTAATTCCAGGGTGTCCAGCTAAATGTGACTCATGAATTGCTGTTAGTATTGATTCCCTTAAACTGGGGGGTATGTAAACTTTAGTGAAATAATAATATAATCCGTCATAATGTTTTTGTAGGTTATAATTACTTTTGGTAACATCTAAATTTTGTTCTTGTTTTTAATAGATACATTGGAGAGGCTATGGTTCCAAGTATGTGATTGGAGGGTATTTGTCAGGTTTTTTATCCTGTTTTGTTAGCCATGTGCTGCTGGCAGCCATTTTACTCACCTCTCTTGCTGACTCTGGTGCATACTGTGTGATGCTGCTCATTTCCTGCACTTCCTTTTATGACCAGACTGGTGTACATCATCCGTGTGAGACAGAATGCAGTCTCAGAATTGTGATGTCATCACTTATTATTTAAAGGGCCTCTATTCAGTATGCTTTGCCCTTGCGTTGTCTCAAACCTGTTTGTGAGAGCTCCTGTGTATTACCTGGCTGTCTGACGTCCCTCCTGGTTCCTGATCCCTGGCTTGTTCCTGACTCTGCTGTTCTCCTTGTTCCTGATTCCGGCTCGTCTGACTACTCGCTTTGGCTCCTGACTCGGCTCGTCTGACTACCAGCTCTGGTTTTGATTCCTGGCTTGTTATTTGTCTTGTGGACTTTTTATTATTTTTTTGCTATTAATAAAGGTGTGATTATTTTTGCACTTCTCGTCTCAGTCTGATTCCTGTCACCCTGACAGTATTAAGGTTCCAGTGGAGGATGTATTGAATGGTTTTTGTGATAATCTTGATAAGATATCAGCTTTAGCATTCTTAGATGCTGGGCGATAGGTTATCTTGTAATGGAACCTAGAGAAGAAGAGACTCCACCTCACTTGTCTTGATGTTAATGTTTGATTGTTTTTTAGAAATTGTAAGTTACGGTAATCTGTGTAGATGATTATTGGTTCTGTAGAACCTTCAAGTAGGTGCAGTGGCGGCTTGTGGGTTATTCAAATGGGGGTTCACGGACCAGTTATGTAAAATAGATTTATATATATATATATATATATATATATATATGGGTTTAAAAAAATAAAATTATATATATAGTTAATGTGAACCAGAGATCTAGTGTATATATATATATATATATATATATATATATATATATATATAGATGCTCAAAAAACAAAGTATTGCAGTATGCAGTGATACCTTTTTTTATTGGACTAACATAATATTTAAAAGACAAGCTTTCGAGAGTTTTCCTCTCTTCCTCAGGTCTGAAGCAATACTGATCATTCTGATATAGATACACATCACATACAACAAATGGAAGGGAGGAAGGGGGGTGAGAGGGGGGGTCATAAAAGCAGAGAATGTGTCTGAAGGAGAAAATAGCTGAGAATAGCCAGAAAGAATAAATAAACAGAGGAGAGTAAATAGGTCAGATGAGAGGAAAAACAAAAAGGAAAAAGAAACCAATATAGGACAATAAGATGAGAGATTATAGAAAGTTATGGTAGTGTGTGAGAAAGCCAGAGTCTACATTAAGTCCTTCATTTCTGGTATTGAAATGTGTAATCATTTTCATCTCAAACGTCTTTCGTTCATGAGAGTCTTTGAAATTCCCTTTAAGAATTTTAATCCTGAGGTTAAGGATGGAGTGACCAGTCTGGGTGAAGTGATGACCAACAGGGGTACAATATTCATTTTCCTTGTGGTTTTTGATCGAGTGTCTGTGTAGATTCATTCTGAGATGCAGCTTTAGGCCAGTTTCTCCAATGTAGCAACCTCTGTCACACGCTGTACACTGTATTATGTACACCACATTAGCAGATGAGCACGAATAGGATCCCTTAATATTGTATGACGCGTTGTTGTGTCTGGCTGTGTTGTTGTCACATATATGTTGACACAGTTTGCAGAGTGATTTGTTGCATCGTGCAGTGCCATTCTGTATGCGCTTCTGTTCTGTGGTTAATTTGCTGCGGACCAATCTCTGTCTCAGGTTAGGCGGTTGTTTGAATGCTAGTATGGGGGGTTGTCTTTTAAATATTATGTTAGTCCAATAAAAAAGGTATCACCGCATACTGCAATACTTTGTTTTTTGAGCATCTATCTACTGGACTAACACGGCTACTCCAATCTTCACTACTATGACAGATACCGTATTCAGCCGCATAAAGAAGCAAATGATCAAACTGATTAGAAGAGAAACACAAATTAACAGTGACATATATTTTCTTACACGTTGTAAGAAAATGTATCTAATCCCTAATGGACTTCGAATTAAGAACCCACTTTCTACTACCCACAACTCACCATATGCTGAGAATCTCTGCAGACAGACAAGTGAGAAACTACGCAACAACCTAATTCACCAACTATATGACAGAAAACAAAAAATACTCTGTCATAAGCAGTCCTTATTTCAAGATCTTAAACAGGTTACACCTGAAACCAAAGCAATGGAATTAGAAATGGATTACTTCTACAGGAAACAACAACATAATCTCATCAGGAAAAAGAATAAGAAACTGGCTGAACTCAAACAGCACAAAGAAAGTCCTAATGAAAGATCAACTGATTGCTCCATTGAAAAACAGCTTACTCCAACCAGAACTACCAATGACCCAAACCAAACTGAGCCTGCTAACTACCAAAATCAATTCACGGACAATACTGGGATTGTAAACCTCTCTAATCATCACCTTTCAATACCTGAAAAATCAGTCTTATCCAAGGGGCTAACATTCTGTCCTAACACAAATCTTGATCACATCCAGTTATATTCAGACTTGGAAGACTTTTTCAGAAGATTGAGACTTAAGGAATTCTTTTATGCCAAAAAAAACACGACTCTCAAACAGGATAATAATGGTAGGAAAAAGAACAAAGATTTTACACCGACAGCAGGACGTAACATCAAATTGGACAGTTACATTGAAAGTTTTCACCTGAGAGTGGCATTCCTAGTCACCACACAAGAGAAAAAAATCGCTTACAACCTCTCACATATGGAAAGAAATGCCTTGAAAAACTTGATGAATAATAACATCATCATCAAGCCGGCGGACAAGGGTGGATCAGTAGTTATCATGAATACCCAGGACTACACTACAGAAGGTTACAGACAGTTGTCTGATGTAAACTACTACAAAAAACTGGACATGGACCCCACCAAGGAATATTCAGCTAAACTCACAAAACTTATCAAAACATTTCCTAAACACCTACAGCAAGAATTAGAAAATCTGGTACCTTCCAATCCTCAGATGGGTACCTTCTACATGCTACCCAAAATCCACAAGCCAGGAAACCCAGGACGCCCCATTATAACAGGTATGGGAACACTTACTGAACAAATATCTGGCCTAATAGAAAACATTCTTAAGCCTCTTGTTATTAAGACTGATAGCTTTATACAGGACACTACAGACTTCCTTAATAAACTCAACCAGATAAATGAACTACCTAGAAACACTATACTAGTTACTATGGATGTGGAATCCTTATACAGCAACATCCCGCATAAGGATGGTATTGAGGCCTGCAGTAAATTTCTCTCATCCCACCAAACAACACACAAATATGATAGTGCAAATATTGCCCAGCTTATAGAATTCATACTCACACACAACTATTTCAGTTTTAACAACAATTACTACCTACAAATGACAGGGACAGCGATGGGCACAAAAATGTCACCACAATACGCCAATCTTTTCATGGCGTACCTAGAATACAGATTCTTATGTACTCAGCCCCACAAACCGTATACATATTATCGTTACATCGATGATATTTTCATAATATGGACAGAAGGAGAAGAAAGCCTCTTAGATTTCCACAAATCATTTAATTCATTTCACCCGTCAATAAACCTTAAAATGGACTTTTCAAATCATAGTGTGAACTTCTTGGACTGCACAATAACTGTCACCAATGGCATCCTTCATTCATCTATATACAGAAAACCCACAGACAGGTACAGCTACCTCCACAATTCCAGCTTCCATCCCAATCACACCAAACAAGGTATCATCTACAGCCAAGCTATCAGATATCACCGCATTTGCTCTGACACAAAAGACAGAGATCACCACCTCAGTACACTGTCAGAGTCATTTAGGCAAAAGGGCTACAAGGAAAGGACAATATCTAAAAAAATCAAATCTGCCCTAAAAACACCACGGGAAAGACTCCTACAATACAAAGAAGAGGAAAACAAAACAAGAACCCCTCTAGTAGTCACTTACAACCCTACTCTGGAAGGAGTGCGCAAAATTATTAAAGATCTACAACCACTAATTTCAGAGGACCCCACACTCAAAAAAATATTTCCTGAACCCCCCATACTAGCATTCAAACAACCGCCTAACCTGAGACAGAGATTGGTCCGCAGCAAATTAACCACAGAACAGAAGCGCATACAGAATGGCACTGCACGATGCAACAAATCACTCTGCAAACTGTGTCAACATATATGTGACAACAACACAGCCAGACACAACAACGCGTCATACAATATTAAGGGATCCTATTCGTGCTCATCTGCTAATGTGGTGTACATAATACAGTGTACAGCGTGTGACAGAGGTTGCTACATTGGAGAAACTGGCCTAAAGCTGCATCTCAGAATGAATCTACACAGACACTCGATCAAAAACCACAAGGAAAATGAATATTGTACCCCTGTTGGTCATCACTTCACCCAGACTGGTCACTCCATCCTTAACCTCAGGATTAAAATTCTTAAAGGGAATTTCAAAGACTCTCATGAACGAAAGACGTTTGAGATGAAAATGATCACACATTTCAATACCAGAAATGAAGGACTTAATGTAGACTCTGGCTTTCTCACACACTACCATAACTTTCTATAATCTCTCATCTTATTGTCCTATATTGGTTTCTTTTTCCTTTTTGTTTTTCCTCTCATCTGACCTATTTACTCTCCTCTGTTTATTTATTCTTTCTGGCTATTCTCAGCTATTTTCTCCTTCAGACACATTCTCTGCTTTTATGACCCCCCCTCTCACCCCCCTTCCTCCCTTCCATTTGTTGTATGTGATGTGTATCTATATCAGAATGATCAGTATTGCTTCAGACCTGAGGAAGAGAGGAAAACTCTCGAAAGCTTGTCTTTTAAATATTATGTTAGTCCAATAAAAAAGGTATCACTGCATACTGCAATACTTTGTTTTTTGAGCATCTATCTACTGGACTAACACGGCTACTCCAATCTTCACTATATATATATATATATATATATATATATATATATATATAGAGAGAGAGAGAGAGAGAGAGAGAGAGAGAGACACAGGATGAAGGAAGGCACTCACTGGTCTTTTTAATCAAAGTTTATTAGATCAAGCGTAACGTTTCGGGGACACACTCCCCTTCCTCAGACAAACACAAACCAACAACAACTGAAAATATATAGCCAAACAAACCCCTCCCCCAGTGAAATTGCGCCCAAATGGTTACCATAGTGATCCTCAACAACAGAGAATTCCTTAGTGAATTCACATATAATATATAAATGTTATCAAATACTCACGATAAAAACAGTAGATGATAGATAAACATACCAAAAGCATATAGTGAACATCCTAAGAGAGCACATACCAGGCATACTCATATACGTGACATAATAAAAATAAGAATCTACATGTGTTGCAAGTGCCATTGTGTCCCCTAACATATATTCCTAATGAATGTGTATTGTGTAGTGTTATGAGGTATACACATTCCAACATTGTGCACTTGTGATCATTTAATATAGCCAGCCTAATGGACATATATCAGATTATGTGATAAATGAGAAGTAACCATCTTTGGGGCAAAACACGTTCCAAAAGGAACAACACATATTAGCAAAAACGCCAAACCTTCATTTAGTATTCAGGAATACAGCAAACAAAGGGTTAATTCATGGTCAATACCGGTTAAATCCTCATGTGGCAACATAGCCACCTTATAAAAGTATGTAAGACAGATATAAACAAATACATATGGGTATTCTATACACACAGATGTATTAAGTACCTGATAATAGGAATTGCGAACACTAAGTCCAAGACGCACACAACACTCGGCTCAGTGTGTTGACGTCTTAGGATGTTCACTATATGCTTTTGATATGTTTATCTATCATGTACTGTTTTTATCATGAGTATTTGATAACATTTATATATTATATGTGAATTCACTAAGGAATTCTCTGTTGTTGAGGATCACTATGGTAACCATTTTGGCGCAATTTCACTGGGGGAGGGGTTTGTTTGGCTATATATTTTCAGTTGTTGTTGGTTTGTGTTTGTCTGAGGAATGGGAGTGTGTCCCCGAAATGTCACGCTTGATCTAATAAACTTTGATTAAAAAGACCAGTGAGTGCCTTGCCTTCCTTCATCCTGTGTACTTACCTGCTGGCACCCTGTCACTGATGAACTTTGGAAGTGAGAGTGCTCTCTATTGTATTATATACATATATATATATATATATATATATATATATATATATATATATATATATATATATATATATATATACACATGCACACATACACAGACCAGCACTCTCTTGATTTAGCACACCATGCATGTGACATTTCTTGATACTCACAGCCTGACACATCACATTAAAGGCATAATGTGTTGAATCCAGAAAAGTCTGGTCCTTTTCTTCTATATATAATTCCAGTCCAGCACCCTGGTACCAGTGAATTGAGTTTGTTGGAGAATTCCTGCTGGAGAAATATATATATTTTTAATTGTATTTATTTATTTTTGCAAGGGGAATAATAGTAATAGGGAAAACCCTTGGCTGACTGTGAAACACTATTTTCTATAAATCAGAGAACCAGAGTCCCTCACCCATCCCTTTTATTGCCAACACTAACATTTCACTGGGTCTAAGTAATACAGCTTGCTGAAGTTGCTATTTTAACACAAGCTCCATTTGGTTTATGTAAATTACATGTAAATAGGTCCTGTTTGTTACTCAAAATCCATAAATTATGCATCCATCAGGGGAGGACTGTCAAATGTTGGTAGAGGGGACAAGTACACAAGTTGTGGGGCATAGAAACAAATTATTTCAGGAAAAAAATTAAAGTTAATCCTTATGCTGCATATACTAATACAACCTCACTCATCTCCAATACATTGAATACGAACCATTGAAGAATTAGAAAAAAAAACTGCTATGAGGTAGGAATGCTTGGTGCACATCAAAGAAACAGATTCCATTACCAATAAGCCGCCCTATGCCCCTCTCTTACCTCTCTTACCATTAATATTTATTATCTGGCAGGAGAATCAGACTAAGCTGTGTGGTGCTCTGGCTGAAGTAGTGAGAGGCTGATCAACACCGCGCTTGGGAAGGGAAAAAGGAGGGAAGGGAAGTGACTGCCAAAATGCATATCGTACAGATTTCTCTAAGTTGCTTAGAAAGTACAGCAGTGGAAGAAGGACAAAAAAAAAAAAAAGACTACACACATTGTTTTTATTCCTCTGGGTAAGGCAGAATAATGCTGAAGCTGCCTCTGCCTCTATGTTTCCCTGGCACTGATTACTCCATGCATGCTGGCAGGGGGTCCACCCCTGCAAGTGCACAGCCCTGCACTTCCAGGGAATGTGGGTGACCGTGTGGATGCTTTCCTGCTAGCTGTATTGTTGTAATCATCCAGGTGCTGAGCAACTGTGCTCTGCTCCTGGGCACTGTGTGTGTCTGTCTGTCACTGAGTGTGCTCATTGCAGACCTTCACTTGGTCCATTGCAGACTTGCACTCAGTCTCCCCCTAAGTCATTTCTTCCTGACCTGGGCCCCTCCTCCCACTACTGTTATAAGCCCTCCTCACCTCCTGGGGTTTTCCAGCAGTGGCGTAACCATGGTAGCCTTGTAGCACCTACTGGGGCCCCCCAAGGGGCAGACCTTCTGGGCCTGGTTGCAACTGCACCCTTTGCGACCCTGGAAGTTCCGCTGGGGTTTAGTAATGTTGGAGAAGTTTTTATAAATTTCCTATAAGAATTTGTGAAGCCAAGGAATTTTTGTACCTCTTTTTTGGGCTTGGCCAATCTACTATTGATTTAACTTTTCTGTCTTCCATTTAAATCCTGGTAGGTGTAATGTGATAACCAAAGAATGTAATATCAGCACTATGGAAAATAAATTTTTCAGGTTTAACCTGTTTAACATGTTTAATATGGTCATCCAAATTGGATGAGAATATTAAAATATTGTCTAAGTATATTACTACGTATGTGTCAAGAAGGTCACGAAAAATATAATTAATGAACTTTTGAAAGGTTGCTGGAGTGTTACACAGCCCAAAAGGCATCACAGTACATTCAAATAATCCGTATCGCGTGCGGAAGGCTGTGAGCCATTCGTCACCTGCAAGGACACGGATTAAGTTATAGGCTTCTCTTAGAGCTAACTTTGTATAAATGGTGGATCCTTGCAATCTTTCAATCAATTCGGGAATAAGGGGCAGAGGGTATCTATCTTTGATCGTCCTTTTGTTGAACTCCTGATAGTCCACAATTGGACGTATAGTTTGATCTTTGTTGGTAACAAAGAATATCCCTGCTCCTGCAAGCAAAGAAGAGGGTCTAATGAAACCTTTCCTAAGGTTGTCATTAATATATTCCTTGAGTTTTTCAAGTTCTGGTTTTGACAATGGAAAAATATGTCCATAGGGGATATCTGACCCAGGTATTAACTCCCATATTGCCTGTGGCGGTAGTGTTTCTGCTTCTTTCTTATCAAATACCTGAGAGAAATCTGCATAGTGAGAAGGTATTGTTATATCTGTGATATTTAGTAAGGGAATGGATGGTATACATGTTGTTAAACAATATGGTGACTAAAAATGAATGTTGTTGTTAGCCCATTGTATCTGAGGTTTGTGTTGGCGCAACCAATGCAAGTCGAGGACCATTGGAAAAATGGGGGAATTAATAATATCAAAAGAAATGTATTCATGATGGATTAGAAACAAAAGGAGATTGGAATCTCCAGGGGTTGTACACATAGATATCACTCAAATTCCCAGATTGGTGGAATAATAGACTAAGCTACAAGTTGGCGGATACATAGGATAATTTAAAATATAACTTTTATAAGGACTTTAAAAACAATGGTGGGACAATACATTTAAAAGCACAGGAATTGTATCAACTTAAATCAGAGTTGCAGGTAGACATCCAATGACCGGACGGCGAAACTGACATGTTTCGCTGAGTAACTCGGCTTTCTCAAAGGGTTTCTTTGAGAAAGCCGAGTTCCTCGGCGAAACATGTCAGGGGAGGTTGGGAGATAATGGGCTCCTTATAGTCGTTGTTTTTTAAATATAGCAGGAATCAACTTGGAAACTTAAAATAACTCCTTATACGTTTAACCCAGTCTGTTCATAACTTGTCACATTAGTGACTTAGATAGAATCTACTATTTTTAGCAGCTGAGTGTTATGCATATCTATGATATAGAGAGACAGGCAGGAGACTCGTATAGATTTAATCAGCATAATTTGGTGTTAATCGGATGCATCCGAGCATAAGAGGCAGTAATTGTGGTAAATTTAAAAAACTGGCAGTTGGTACTTTAATCTGACTCTGTAATATAGGAATTGCAGTAGCATAAGCGATACATTAATACTATAGTATTCCCAGCATATTACAGAGCGTTATACATGTCTGTTACCTAAGCCTAAGATTAAGTGTATAATGTCATCTCACTGATTTGTGGTTGTTACTACAGAAAGAAAGATCTGTTATTTAAACTTAAGTATATACATTCAATATTACCAGACTGTGGAAAAAAGTAAAACGAACAATTTAAAAAAAAAAGACTGTGACATCATTGGGTGCATTACTCCCTGCACAAAATTCTATTATTACACAATCTGGGCAATGCAGTGTGATTAATTTAAATCATCCACCAGGGTCAAGCTGAGGTTTTATACAAGCACATATTATCATAGTAATAGCGGACTGTTATTATTTAAATTTAATATACATATCTAATATTTATATACTGTAGGTAATACATATGCTGGATTATACTATAACTTTTTATAGGCAAAATGTAAGACACCATATTAGTATATACCGAACTTTGATCATTACTAATAGGAATTGAGCCTTTAGTTAACTATTGCATATAATATCTGTCATCTCAGGAAGGGAGAATTTACATCCAGAATATACAATTTAGAATATACTATTTAGGAATAATCCAATGATACTATATTAGTATATTCCTCATCCTGATGACTATTAATGGGAATTGAACCTTTAGTCAACTATAGAATATAATATCTGTTATCTCAGGAGGAGAGGTTTCAGATTTAGAATATACTATTTAAAATATATGGTATTTATACTAGAATCCTAGAGGAATAATTTCACTCACTACAAACAGATGTAGTAAAAACCTCTCTCAGATAAAACATATGTATATAAAAAGTGCAAATCAATTCCATGCGTGACACTGCATATATAACAATGTACATGGTATATCACCATATACCATAATCATCTACAAATTATACGTGGTACATCACATTATACCATAATCATCCACAAAACTGTCGCCCAATTCATTTACCTGATTTTTATTCACCTAGACAATTTTCTGTGATAAATGAATAACGATTAGTTTTAAGACTATGGATTAACAGTACATCCTAGGTCTAATTTTTAAAGACTAACTAATTATTTGAGTTCAGAGTGTTTACTTATCAGAAATCTGGTCATTGGATGTCTACCTGCAACTCTGATTTAAGTTGATACAATTCCTGTGCTTTTAAATGTATTGTCCCACCATTATTTTTAAAGTCCTAATAAAAGTTATATTTTAAATTATCCTATGTATCCGCCAACTTGTAACTTAGTCTATTATTCCACCAATCTGGGAATTTGAGTGCTATCTATGTGTACAACCCCTGGAGATTCCAATCTCCTTTTGTTTCTAAATTGTTGATTAGTACACAGCACCGAGTATCCATACTATAGATATAATTTCAGGAGGAATACAAGAGATAATTTCCTCCTAGTAATTGTTAGTAATTACCAGTATTAGTAATTATATTCCCTGTTACCTTACAGTGGTGCCATTGGGCCCTTTGTCCTTTGGTATTCATGATGGTTGTTATGAATTGTTACAAGTATGGGTATTCTCATTGTGTGATGAGTGATGGGACCAGTTTCCAAATGTTTGCCATCAATAAGACACACTGACACAGATTTTCTCTTTTCAACAAACAGGATTTTATTTTCTTTAACTACAGAAATGTCGATATAGCTTGGGAAAGCACCAGAGTCCAGTATGGCATTAAGGTTGAGATGATGGTATCTCACTGTAAAGAAACAATAAGAAGAAAGTAAGTGGACTTTTGGCAAGTTAAGGTGTTACAATGTTCAGAGTAGTTAGGCTTACCGAATTTTTGTCTTTTAAGTGATGGGCAGTCCGAAACTGTATGGTCCCTTGAAGAGCAATACATGCATAACCCCTTTTCTTTCCTACAGAGTTTTTCTTCAGGTGTTAGGGGTCCTTTGATAAATCCGATCTCTATAGCCTCATCTGATGTCTTTATGTTATGAATTAGGGTTCTTTGTATGGGGAGTTTAACATGAGGGTCAAAATGATTTTTTTCTTGTTTCCTTTCCATAATTCTTCTATCTAGTTTAATTACAAGTGACATAAATCAGGGATATATAATCTGACCAGTTCATCTTTAATAGGGTCGGATAGACCAATTCTGAACTGTTTTTTTAGTGACATGTCATTCCACTGGGAGTCTTTTTGCCAGATTTTTATTTTTTTTTTAAATAGTTTTTATTGAGGTAGCAAAAACATACATAAATAGCATCATATACATTCATGGCAACACACCTATATACATACATCAAGTCTTGCGCATTTAATACATAGGTATTCTGTAATGGGGAAACAGGAAGGCGCCAATAGGGTGATAACGTAAAGGACCCTGACAAGTAAGTAAACGGAAAAAGGTACTCACAAGCAGGGCGGCACTTGAACGTGCCTAACAAAGCAGGCCGGGACACCTCAGCGTCGCCCGGAAGACTCACAACGGCAACAACCAATCCTCGAGCCGGACCAAGTTCCGTGTGGCCAATCAGGAACGCTGGATACTAACACACCCTCCTCTTCGTATGCCGAATCCGAACACTGGCAGAAGGGTAGGGGATAGTGATATACCGTGTGTGACTCTCCCGAATACCGAGAGTTGAATAACACAGGCCAACAAACGTAATTAAAATGATAAAATGCTATCCATCATCCGAGCCTTCAGCGAGTAGTAATCTTTTTTGCTAGTAGTGTGGGTGTATGCGCAGATAGACTTCCTTGATGCAGGGTTGCCACAAACCTGTGTATATGACGTGAATGTGCGGGCTCAGCAGACGGTGGCTGTAGTGTCCCAGCTCAGTAGTACCCGGTTCACTGCCCACTGTTACTGTGCGTCCCTGTGTGTCTCCCAGCTCGGGGACGCGCACAGACAAGTGTTACTTTGACGTCCGCCATACGTCAAAGTACTGCCTTCCACTTGTCTGTGCGCGTCCCCGAGCTGGGAGACACACAGGGACGCACAGTAACAGTGGGCAGTGAACCGGGTACTACTGAGCTGGGACACTACAGCCACCGTCTGCTGAGCCCGCACATTCACGTCATATACACAGGTTTGTGGCAACCCTGCATCAAGGAAGTCTATCTGCGCACACACCCACACTACTAGCAAAAAAGATTACTACTCGCTGAAGGCTCAGATGATGGATAGCATTTTATCATTTTAATTACGTTTGTTGGCCTGTGTTATTCAACTCTCGGTATTCGGGAGAGTCACACACGGTATATCACTATCCCCTACCCTTCTGCCAGTGTTCGGATTCGGCATACGAAGAGGAGGGTGTGTTAGTATCCAGCGTTCCTGATTGGCCACACGGAACTTGGTCCGGCTCGAGGATTGGTTGTTGCCGTTGTGAGTCTTCCGGGCGACGCTGAGGTGTCCCGGCCTGCTTTGTTAGGCACGTTCAAGTGCCGCCCTGCTTGTGAGTACCTTTTTCCGTTTACTTACTTGTCAGGGTCCTTTACATTATCACCCTATTGGCGCCTTCCTGTTTCCCCATTACAGATTATCTAACCGTCGACATATGCTACAGAAGAGCGGCCTTTCATTGGATTATTTGGACTGATCATCGCTTCCATCACCGTGGGCGCACCTCCGTCAAGAACTTTCTGTTTTTGATTTTTCTCCACTAATACATAGGTATGTCTATAAACAATATAAGGTCCTAAACAGTAGGAAGTACAGTAGGCCATGAGCGGCACCTCTTTTTATATATAAACATTTTAACATGGATAAAGCATAACATAACAAGTGATAATCATAAGACCTAGTTTTCATAACAGGAAAGAAAAGGTCTTTGTGTGTCCACAACATAGACAGCAACATAGTCAGATAACAAGAATAAGGTTATTCTATAATATTGAGTAAACCCATTATCAAGAGAAGCACGGCCACTCTTGGAACTTAGATACTCTATAAAGATATTACTGGGTTAGCAATTTATAATGCCATTTTAGGGAACCCTTCTAACTTTTAAATACCCCATAGTCTCAGAAACTGAGCCCAGATTGAATAACATTTCTCTCTCATAATCTGCCTCTAATGAGGTTACGTAGGGTGGGGATTCTATGGGGTTATAAGAAACCTATGTTTACTCCCCATTAGGGCATCATGTCAGCACGTCTAACGATAGCTATCTCTCAAAATTTGGAAAGTACATATACACTCACAAATATGCAGGGTAACTATTAGACCTCTAAGGATTCAAATAACATTATTTTAGGTTTGTTTAAGTAACATCCTTAGTAAAGTAATATTCATGAATATAATAACTTATCTTACACCGACTCTTGCTGGGCTTCTAGGGATAGTGAAACAGTTTTGTAAATGCATCCCTACATTAAGACACATGCAAGCAGCAATTAATTCTTTAAGCAGCCATATGGATTGAGTGCTCTCCAATAAGATATTATGTAAACACAACTTAGCATGTTCATCTCCCAGATAAAAAAGAATAAATACAAATAATTTTAAAAGAATAGGGAGTTTAGGAATTGCACTAGCCTCTGTTAAACTCCAAGAAATGTAGTTATTAATTTGATATAATTGTCAAGATAAATGTTATTTAGCCGGATATCATTCAGGATTAGAATGACTTATCCAAAACCAGCCATTTCTGCAATAGTAAAACCTTCTTGTATATAAATCCCTCTATTGAGTATCACACCTGGAACATTTAGTTTTCTAATGAACTCTATAGATAGAATATTTATCTAAACTACTGATGTTACTTATTTTCCCCCACGTCTAACAAAGTCCCTATAGGACCTCAGTGATCTGGGGGTACAGGCCTCTTTTAGACCTGCCTAATGAAAAATATGCACAGAAGGAGGAGAACTATCTTTTATGTAACAGGAACATTGCTATTAGCCCTTAAAGAAATATTAAGCATCTAATGGTCGTCACCGTCTCTTCCAGTGACTAGAACAGAGCCAGGCTTCCCTGACTATCATTTTAACTTGTTTTATACTGTAAAGTGGGAGTTATATATCGTCTAAGCAAGGGCCAATTGTCCTAAAAATATAGTAGCACAGAGCCCAACAGAATATCACAATAAAGCAAAGATAAAAGTGACCACATGGGCAGGTAGCCTTGACATACCGGCCATTAAGTATATAGGTACTGAGCTAAGAGTAACGCAGGGGACTAATATTATCAGATATGCTAACAAGGGCCTCAGCTTCAAATATAGCGTCTCTCAGGATAGTGTCCGAAATCTATGTACAAGGAAGGGTGCAGTTCATAAAAGAAAAAAAATAGTCAGACCTGGCACCTTAGGGTCCGCCGTTACATTGAACTCTTCATCTGACACCCACTTTTATACAAACGTCTAAATCTTGAGAACCTCCTGGTACCCTGTTGGGGTCCAAGGTGACAGGATAGTAGGAGGCTACCAACCATGGATTCTCACCCGCAGAGCCGATCACTTGGGAGCCGGTCGCTCTCCTCCGCGTGACCAGTCAAGCGACAGTGGTCTAGGAATCTTCCACAGGATTACCGCTATGTGCCTCTGTTGGTTCTTGTCTGGTGGCAGTAGCCCCTTCAGACGCAATGATCCCCTCAAGCAAGGTATGTTCTAGGAGTGCTCCTAAATCACTGATGCCTCGCAAGCTTTCCTTTTCAGGGCTAGTCTCCCGCTGCTCCCTCTCCAATATAGCGGCTTTGGTATATGAGCTCTCATCACGCTGCTGTTCCGCGCCACTCTGCACACTTGAAACTATCAGCCCCACCACAGTAGGCCCATAAGGCTCCTCCATAGGGGCACCTGCTACTGCCATGAGGCGGTCAAATCTGTGGTTTATCCGTAGCTTGGATTCAGCAAACAGGGCTCGGATCTTGATATAGAGGTCCTCCTCCATGTTGTAGGTGTTAGGCAGAGGATGTCAATATTATCTGCTTACCCAGTTTCCCGGGGGGAGCTGGGGTCCCTCTCCTCAGAGGCCACCAGTGACACTCAGCGGTCCAGTTTGGGAAGTCCTGCAGTATTAAAGATTTTTTTTTTTTTTATATAGTTCCAGTCAGTTCAGTGTCCTCTGCCTCCTGCGATATAGTTTCTTGCTGGATGCCTATTCAATCTCTAGATTACAGGCGGATTGTAATTCTATATAGCAGAGCTCCCAATTTAGCGGCCATCTTAGACTGTGGCCTGAATACGTCCCTTTTTTGCCAGATTTTTAACTCTGAGATGTAGTCTTCTACAGGCCTATTATTTTTTTATAACCCTCATAATTTTGCATCAGCTGTGAGCTGTCTATGAGGATCTTCATATAGCCATATTTGCCATAGCCTTAAAAAAGCCATCCACTGAGTTCAGAATAGGGTCATTATTCTCAAAGAAAATGTCTGCCCAGACACGGGGCTCCCCTCTAAGGAAGATTATAGTTAGAACTAATACGTTCATTGGGGAAAGTTTTGGGCTTTAGGTCTAGGAATAATTTACAGGAATTATAGAACTGCCTGAAAGTTTTCCTGTTGGCATACAGGGCAAACAGACTTTTACGCCTAGAAGGGAGATGGATATACACCCTGGACACTTTAGCCCCGCAAAGGGTTAAATACCATGTTGGACTTTGGACCTTTCTACTCAGGAAACTAAATAGTCAAGGATGAACATACTACATATGATAAATGGACTGCTGCACTAACCAGTGATACACTACCCTGTGACATGAATTACTATAGGTGCCATGATGTGCATATTCTTTGACATTGTATATATTTGATTTTACAGGGCCAATTTATCATGGCCCGAATGTGGCCAAATACCCCTGTTTCCACGCGATTGACACCCCCTGCTAGTGGCCAATTGGCCACGAATCTGCATGAGGCGGCATTGCACAAGCAGTTCACCAGAACTGCGTGTGAAATGATAAATGCAGACAGCGTATGCTGTTGGCATTTATTGATGTCTGGCGGACATGATCGCTACAACGGATCATGTCCACCAGACAAATAATACATCCGCCCCTATGTGAGGTTTAGGTTTTAATTTTATATCTCACATTCTATGATTGCCTTATTTAATGGAACAGACAGCCGCAATATAAACATAATACACACGGTAGTCAATGAAACCGCATCTGGGTATTATTTCAGAGATCAGTGATTAGCCGGTTAGCCGAGATGGAAAGGGATTGGATATAGAGCTGTCAACTCACCAAATGCTATATTGTTTCCTTTTGAATTATCAATATGCTGTGTATTTGAAAAAGGGACCAGAATGGTCTCGAAACGTTATGCTGTTTAACTTTTAACTGGTGGTATTAAAAGTTATGTTTTATGCAAGTTCCAGTGAGTGCCTTTTCTTCTTGAATTATATGGATAGCTTCTGAAGTTGCACCCTGGCAGCTGTGGTATTTGGATTATGGAGTGCCTATCTCTATGAAATATTTGTATATATATATATAGTCCCAAAAAGGTATTGCACTTCTAATATATAGCGTAGCATCAGCCAGGGTGCATATGTCTAAAACAAATCCAGAAAAGACTGCACTCACTGGGCTTTTAGGTAAAAAGTAACTTTTAATATTCCATGTTAAAATGGGGAAATTAGCATGACGTATCGGTGCTGTACTAGCACCTTTATTAAATGTTCCCAAAAAGAAAAGGAAAGTCTCAGTGCAGGTGCATCCTCAGCGTGATGCCCCAAAGGAAAGCATAAGTCACAAAACCTCAGTGTATTTAAACACCTCCTAAATAGACAATCAGCAGTAACAGTTTCCAGCTGAGTGTGATACGTGTGTGTTGCAACCAAGCACATCCTGCTCTCAGCTGGTGGTTAATCACTCTCTGATTAGTGTGAGTCATTACAAATTCTGGCCAATCATGTTATAGAGGTTCCACATGGCTAATTTGCATAGCCAACAACACAGATGTTAGGCCCCGCCCATCTAGCATGTGTCACAATGTGTATTGCATCATTTTAGACCAAAGTGAGTAAGTAATGCCAGATATAAATCACACGGTCCTTGGCATCTGTGCTGCAACTAGGAGACCATGCTCCATATCGGTGTCCCACATATAACAGTTATATCCATCATCCGTAATACTCCTCCCTCTGGTAACCAATAAACACAGTTTTGAACACAATGTCATAGGGGTCATCAGATGGAAATAGAGGTCAATCTGTAGATCACACACGGTCATAGTAAGATGAGTGGAAACTCATATTGGAGGGTTCTTGTTCAGAGGTAAAAAGGCATAGAAGCCAGAGTAGTAGAGAAAGTTAAAAACAATTATATACACATTGCACTTAATAGAGGGAGTGTCTACAGTCCAGTATCTGGAGGTTCATTGTATTTTGAGGAGAAAAATATACCATTTGCAGTATTGTATGCAGAGATTTCTGTATTATAATTTAATCTTATTCATTTTTTTAAATTTAATTTTTATTGAGGGTATAAAATATACAGATAGATGCAGGGTTACAATACAAATATAGACTGGAGCATAGGAGAGCATTCTTGCTTGACAATCAATAAAGGCCATCTTATATACAAGAGTTTCAGTATGTAGAGTAAAATGTTTTAAGCGTACATAATATAGAAACAACAAATGCAACAATATTCTTTGTGTATAATATATCATAACAATAAGATATAACTCTCATCAATTGGTAGATATGTAACACATATAATCAGTATTGAACCTCTTTTATATTGGAGTTTGTCTATTTCCCAGTATATTTAACGGCCACTCTTGGGCCATGGTCATTCAGAATATAAGAGGTGGGTGTAGTAATATCAAATTTACAGGGATATATTTTTGAACCAACAGAGGCAAACTATAGTGTACCAGAACTGGTTATATGTGATATGTAGGTTAGATAGAGACCATTTTTAGATTTGAATAGTGGTTAGTGAACAAAAAGTATATATATATTTATAAAGTTATCAAATCTCCTGGGAGACAGTTTATAGTTTGTTGCCTCTGTGGTATAGTATTTGCACCTAATAATTGTTGGGAAAAATAGGTTGTAGTATGCATTTTCCTATGTTTACGTAGTAAACCGTGGCGGGGAGGGGGGGGCAGAGTTAATAGTTAGGAATTAGGGATAGTATTTGAATATGAGTAGGTACAAGAAGAAAAAAAATCAGCATCTGAAAATACTTATACAAGACAAGTGAAAAAGAAGGTCGCTCATGAACCTGTTATAAGGCACACTGTACCACTTATACAAGACAGCACATTGACAAAGTGCATGTCAGCCAGAGCCGATATTAGATTAATGTAGAGAATTTATTATACAAGAAAAAGAGTCACCTTAACTCTTGATAGTCTTTGTACACTCCTTTTAGATGTCATGAAGTACGTGTTAGGATGGGTAAATATGTGAGGTTAGAGCTGCGTAATCTAGTGGGAAACTGTCAGTGGTGTTGTGCGCCATAACTTTTCACCAATCTTAAACCTTGCTCTTGGGGATTACTTAATATTAGCAGTCTATATAATAAGGGGAGGGAAGTATTAGTATTCTTGCTTCACTTTGCTAGAAAGGAGTAATAGTTACTAGAAAAGTATAGTATCCTTCCATAAAATAACAATGCTCAGCTTTATAGTAGATGCACCTTCTATATATTATTCATGGTCTTAGATATAGGTAGGATCAGGGAAAGTATGTCTACCTAGCTTAAAAAGTAGTATGCATATAGGAGGAATTAGATGTTTGTCTTACTTTCTCGGCCGCAGACAGTAAGACTGGGATCAGAGTATCCAAGTTGCTTAGGATCGCCAAAGATAGATCTCTTATATCTCTTGTATATGTAAAGCCTCCTATATTGAGCTACTAGGCTAACCCTCCTGGCAAGAATATAAAAATATATGGACAATATGGCAAAAAGGATGGGCACACCAGACCATGTTCCAATTATTCTGCTTGTATGCTTATGGTTTTTATAATGATTGGGATAGCATTAAGTATGGAAGGGTATAGGTGAATAGTGAACACATACTTAATGTGTAATTTAAGTTGGAAGGCTATAAACTAACTACTAAGTCAGAATCTCTCTCCATATGAGTATATTAAAACACCAATTTACAGTACAATCCTATTAGGTAGTAAATAAAATCTTGTGGGCAAACAACTTTACTGAAGTGACAAATGATTACAATAACAATAAAAACCCATAAAGAAAAGAGTTGTCTTGTAGAATTATGTAGCGAAATACTAGTATATGCTACTGGGATTCAGCCTATCCCCGATAGTCTCTGAGGTTGTAATGGTTCCGTTAAGGGCAATCCTCGTTGTGAGCCCTGTAAAGAAATATAGTTCATCAGAACCACAAGTCTGAAAACCCTTCCCATGGGTCTCACGTACCTGTGGATGTCGCTGTTATATCTCTGTAGCCCAGTGATGGATTGCCGGTCATTTTATCATCTTTCCTGTGAAGCCCAGGTTTCTCACAGCACTGCATTAAATCTGCGTCAGAGATATTGTGGACATTTTTGAGTTGTAGTTGTTCCCAAACACTGAATCATGCTCTTCCTTCTAGATGCAAATCTTTCAAAACATGGTAGGATTGTAAGTTGGGGCTAGTGGCTTTTAAGTGCCCAGGATCAGTGAAGCTCATGGCTGTCTCCTGCAATGAATCACCGCTCCAGGATGGCTGCTGCACTTTCAGAAAATCTGAGCGTATTGTAACTGCCTGTTTAGGTAATAACGGATTGCTCAATGTACACACATCGCAAGAGGCTGGATCCTTCTTCACTGTTGGTTCTTGGCTAATATCAGCTAGCTGCTTTAAGTCGGAATGTAGTAGAGCCCATATCGTTCTGAGTTCATTAATGAGAGCGAGTAATGAGCTGTACATTCTGCTCCCAAACCCCTATAGCTGCCGTTATGTCAGGCTTATTTTCTCTCACTATCTGGGGGTGCATTTTACCTCTTATCCCTCGATTTGACTTGCTGATCCAGTTCTCAGTCTTATAACATTCCTGTATGGATTTGCATGCATCTCCAGATGTATTTGTGGTCTGGAAAATAGGGTGCCCTTGTTGGAGTGCCTCCGATGTGCACACATGTGTCAAAAGATTTCCGCCACTGTATCTTCCCTGCCGAGTGCAGCACGGAGATATTAGGGCTCTCATTCCCTCCTGGAGCTCCGCTAAAGTCCAGTTTTGTTGTCAGGACTCCCTGGTCATTCTAATATACCAGGTGTTGGTGGTATATCGTGCCTGGTGGTTGGCGGTCGTATAGAGAAGATTAGATGTAGCAGGAGCTGTAGAAAAGTGTGACCGCTCGGCTTCTGAGCTAGCTCCATCCCTAATCTTATTAATTTTATTTTTAGCCAATGAATGGTCCGAAGTCCAGTTCTATGTTTAGTCCCTTCTGAGATACTGTGTCCAACATAAAGATCCATCTGGATTCGAGCTGTAAGAGAATCCTTGCACGGACCCCCCCACTCTTCTGTGGTGGGATGTGGTCAATTATCATACTGTGCAAACTTGATAGATTATGTCTGTGTATGACAAAATGATGTGCCACCGGAAGATCCGATTCCCCATTTTTTAGTGCCTCTCTAATGGAAAACCTGTGATTGGCCATTCTGTCCTTGAAAGCAGTTATCGCTTTTCTCACGTAAAAAAGGAAACATGGATATTTAAGTATGTATATGACACAAGAACTGCTGGTGCAATGATAAATGTTGACAGCGTATGCTGTCTGCATTTATTGATGTGCAGTGGACATGATCCACTATATTGATTCATGTCCGCTATCACCATAGTAAATAGGTCCCATAGAGTCAAGTTGGGGAGTAGATCTGGTTCGGAATTATTTATCACCACTCTGCTCAGTTGAGAGGAGATGACTCCCATCTTTTGGTGCCTAGGATGATAGCTAGAGGCCAATAGTAGAGAGATTTTTTCAGTGGAGTATAGGGAAGTCCCAAACTTAATTCCCTGATCATATCTTTTTTTGAAAATGTTAAAATCTAGAAAGTGTATTTGAACTAAATCACATTCCATCTTGAACCTAATAGGAGTATCCATATGGTTCAAACCGTGTACCTAACCTTTTAAACATTCAAGGCTGCCACTCCACAGGAGAAAAAGATCATCAATATATCTGGTGTAAAAAGTTATGTTGGGATGTTGTAGGGGGTTCATTATTTCAGACTCATACCACAACATGTAAATATTGGCATAGACTGGAGCCATGTTTGACCCCATGGTAGGTACTGCTGTCTGTAAATAATAATGGTTCTCAAAACTTAAATAATTTTTGGTAAGGCATTGTTCCATGAGTTCTAACTAGAATTTCAAGGGTGGACCTTGATAATTAGAGTTTCCAGTGACTATGGACCTGACATAGTCACCAGAATATAATTTTCATCTATGGAATCAGTGTCTCTTAGCTTTTTGATCATGGCAGTGGAGTCCTGTAGAAAAGAGAAAGAATTTTGTACCACTGGTTGAAGTTGAAAGTCAATGTATTTCGCTATGCCCGAAAGTAAAGACTCCCTGGTAGAGACTAGCGGTCTCCCAGGGGAAAATGAATTAGACTTATGTATCTTAGGTAAAAGATACAGAATTTGAGTTTTTGGGAAATCAGTGGTAAGAAATTCACTCTCATGTGTCATGATGTAATTCATTTGTAGGGCCTGATTAATAGTCTTATCAATAGTCTTTTGGAACTGACTGGTATGGTTACCTACAGGAAACAAATATAGTGTAAAAACTTAGTTCAAGACCACTCACAGAGGATGAGACCAAATTACTAAATAAAGGTCTTCCCTTTATCCCCATAACGGTTTCAGAAACAACTAAATATAAAGGAGTTTTTATCGATAAAATACCTACACAAACTGACATTACTTTTAAAGCTCCATCTAAATTTGACCCTTTGACGACCAATTCTTCAATAAAAAGTTTTACAAGACATACCCTCAGATTGTAAAACTGGATCAGATACTAGTGTATTCTCAAATATCTCCAAATAAGAACAGACAGCACTGAGTACCCTCATGGATGATACCACTATCACTATACACCCAGCCGATAAGGAGGGAACTATAGTGATTCAAGACTATAGTGACTATAGACTGGAGGCTTTATGCCAACTGTCAGACACATCCACTTATAGAAGATTGCCCTCTAACCCTACCAGTCAGTTCAAAAAGACTATTGATCAGACTATTAATCGGGCCCTACAGATGAATTACATCACGACACATGAGAGTGAATTTCTTACCACTGATTTCCCAAAAACTCAAATTCTGTATCTTTTATCGAAGATACATAAGAAAGCATCCACAGCTACAGGAGGCCAATTCTTGCAGTCTCTGTTTCATTTAATCAGCTCAGTGAGTGGAGCAATGATTTGGGAGAAGTTCTTTATAAACTTGCGATAATAGTTGGATAATCCCAAGAATCTCTGTAGTTCTTTTAATGAGGTGGGTTGAGGCCATTCCAGGACTGCGTTTAACTTTGTAGGATCCATGGCAAAACCTTCCTTCGAGATGACATAGCCAAGGAACTGGATCTGGACTTCATAAAACTCACATTTCTCCAGTTTGACTACCGGAGAATTGTTTCTGAGGTGAAGAAGTACCTGTTTTACATGCTCATGATGCTCCTTAATGGTGGAGGAGAATATAAGGATGTCATCCAGATAGATGAAGATAGTGCGATTAAGGTTACAGAAGACATCATTGACAAATGCTTGGAAGACAGCAGGGGCATTACACAGCCCAAAAGGCATTACGAGGTATTTGTAATGCCTTGATCTCGTGTTGAAGGCAGTCTTCAATTCATGTCCTGAAAAGATAGGAGAGAGATTGTACGCCCCACGTATGGTTCCAGTTTTGTAAAGTAGCGAGTATCTTGGAGCGAATCATAAAGTTCAAAGGAATAGGATAATGATTCTTTATAGTGATGTTGTTTAGGGCTCTGTAGTCGATACAGAGTCTGAGACCACCATCCTTTTTACTAACAAAAAAGAAGCCGGCAGCAGAAAAGAAAGGGTGAATAAAACCTTTAGCTAGGTTCTCTTGGATATATTCCTCCATGGCCTTGGTTTCAGTTTTGGAAAAAGGGAAATTTTACAGTCATAAAGACGATGAGGTGGCAGCAGATCAGCTGCTTTCTTTTCAAAAACATCGGTAAAGTCTGCATAAACTGAGGGAAGGCTTGAAGGGGTTTGAAGGCTGGCTGTAGGGACGTGATGCAGCGGAGTAACCTTAGCCACGCAGGAGTGGAAAAAGGATTTACCCCGAAGGCCAACTGTCCCTCAGTCAGGTCGAACTGAGGATTGTGTATACAAGCCAAGGAAGACCGAGGATAACTAACGGTTGTGCAGGATTATAAATGAAATAAAACTGCAACTGTTCGGTATGTAGGAGTCCCATAGTCATGGTTAGGGGTGCTGATTCGAAATGGATTAAACCTGATCCAATGGGAGTGCCATCCAGAGTGGTTATTTTAAGACATTGTTTTTATTCTAACATTCCAATTGGCCTTACCAACTGTCTTTGATTAGCAATTAAGTAAATTTAGTGGACTCAGCTGACTGCCCTACCTGTATATATTTCAGACTAGCTTGGGGAAGTGCATTGCACAGGGGTGTGTGCATTGGTAACAGGGCTGTGTACTTTTTAACAATAGCATATGTTCACATTTTCAAAGTGAACATTTTATAAGTGAGGCATTCATTTTTAAGAATTATACAAGAATTGAACAAGGATTGGGCAAGGGGCAAGACACAAGGCAAGTACTCTTGTAATACTATGTTTTATGTATATCATTGTATCCTTTTGCAAGTGCTGCTGTAACACTGTGTCTTATGTGTTTACTTGGTTCCCACTTTCAGAATAATGCTCAATATCTTCATATTCCTTTTATCTACCTCTTGTCTCTACAACAAACTACATTACTCAGTTACTCCTTCTCCCTCTCCACCTGCACTGTTCATTAGCCCATCTCTCTTATACTCACCTTACTTTTGTACTCATGAACTCTACTTATTCCTAAATACTCTCTCTCCCCCCTGCACTTCAGTTAAACAACAGTCTCATTACTGCAAATCTGCTTCTCATCTCATGTCACTCTCCCTCTTGCTCATACAAGCTGCTGGCGACATCTCCCCTAATCCTGGTCCCTCACAAACTCCTAAACTTTCACATCCTTGTGTGCCTTTCAATAGACTTCATAAACTAAACTCTGGTAACCTTAATCGCATTCCTCTTACATCTAAAAACCCCTCCCCCTTCACTTGTGCACTCTGGAACTCTCGCTCTGTTTGCAACAAGCTAACTTCTATCCATGATCTCTTTATCTCCCACTCTATTAACCTTCTGGCTCTTACAGAAACCTGGCTCTCTACTTCAGACACAGCATCCACTGCTGCACTGTCACATGTGGGTCTCCATTTCAGCCACACTCCTAGGTCTGGCAATAGACAAGGAGGTGGTGTCGGTATTTTACTTTCCTCTCGTTGCATCCTCCAACAAATACAGCCCTTCTCTTCACTCACATTTTCTTCATTTGAAGCACACATGATTCGGTTATTCTCTCCCCTCTCTATACGTGTTGCAGTCATATACCGCCCCCCTGGCTCCCCAACTCAATTTTTAGATCACTTTGCTGCCTGGCTTCCTTATTTCCTTTCCTCAGACACCCCTGCCCTCATTCTTGGCGACTTCAACATCCCCCCTAACAATCCCACTGCCTCATCTGCTAAACAACTTCTGCAACTCACTTCCTCTTTCAGTCTGTCACAATGGACTGATTCTCCCACTCACAAAGACGGTCACTCCCTTGACCTGATCTTTAGCTATCGATGCACTCTCTCAAACTTCTCAAACTCCCCTTTTCCTCTTTCTGACCACCATCTCCTTACCTGCAACATATCATCCCTTCCTACAACTCTCCCACCTTCTACTCCTCACACCAAACTTCACAGAAGCATTAGGTCTTTAGATCAGCAACAACTTGCTAATTCCCTTCAACCGCTCCTCTCATCCTTCTCCTCCTTTTCCTGCCCTGAACAATCTATCTGCCACTATAATTCCACCCTTATATGCGTCCTTGACAATCTCGCCCCTCTTACCACTGCTAGGAAATCACACACTCATCCCCAGCCCTGGCATACTCCTCTGACACGGTACCTACGCAGATGTTCCCGTACTGCTGAACGGCATTGGAGAAAATCACAGAGTTCAGCTGATTTTCTTCATTACAAATTCATCTTGAACTCCTACTACTCTGCTCTTAATCTCCACAAGCAACACTACTTCTCTACTCTTATCTCTAATCTTTCTTCAAACCCAAAACGTCTGTTCTCCACTTTCAATACTCTCCTCCGCCCTCCCCCACTTCCTAATACAACTTCTCTGTCAGCTCAAGACTTTGCCAGTCACTTCATTAACAAAATTGATTCCATCAGACATGAAATCAGCTCTCAACACAATTCCATTCTTCCCCCCCTCAAATGCTCTCACTCAACCACAACCCTCATAACCTGAAACTTAGTTCATTCTCCCCTGTTACTGAGGACGTAGTTTCAGCACTTATACTGCGCTCTCACCTCACTACCTGTCCCCTTGACCCTATCCCCTCACAGCTGCTCCCCTCTCTCTGTGCTACCCTTACCCCTATACTAACACACATTTTCAACCTCTCCCTCAGCACTGGTACATTTCCCTCATCAATGAAACATGCACTGGTCACACCTATCCTCAAAAAACCTTCCCTTGATCCTACCTCCCCATCCAACCACTGCCCAATTTCCCTCCTCCCTCTTGCTTCAAAGCTTCTCGAAAAACTAGTATATGCACGCCTATCCCATTTCCTTACGTTAAACTCCCTTCTTAACCCGCTGCAATCTGGATTTCGTCCCTATCACTCCACAGAGACAGCTATTGTTAAGGTCACCAACGACCTACTTACAGCTAAATCAAAAGGCCACTTCTCTCTGCTTATCCTCCTTGATCTGTCCGCAGCCTTTGACACTGTCGACCACCCTCTTTTGCTCCAAACCTTCCAATCCTTCGGCATCTGTGACACAGCCCTTTCGTGGCTCTCTTCCTACCTGTCAAACCGTACCTTCAGTGTAGCCTTCTCTGGGGCCTCCTCTGCCCCGTCACCACTTTCTGTCGGAGTACCGCAAGGCTCTGTCCTCAGTCCCCTTCTCTTCTCAATCTATACGTCATCACTAGGTTCCCTAATTAAGTCCCACGGTTTCCAATATCATTTGTATGCCGATGACACCCAAATCTACTTCTCTGCACCAGAACTATCTCCTTCCTTGCTAACCCGTGTCACTAACTGTCTTTCTCGCATCTCTTCCTGGATGTCCTCTCACTACCTCAAGCTAAATCTCTCCAAAACTGAGCTCCTCATTTTCCCCCCTTCTTCCAAAATCTCCACCCCCAATATCTCTATAACTGTCGACAACTCCATCATTACCCCTACCCCGCATGCCCGATGTCTCGGGGTCACATTTGACTCAGATCTTTCCTTCACTCCTCAAATTCAGTCCTTGGCTACAGCCTGCCGCTTCCACCTTAAAAACATCTCTAAAATTAGACACTTCCTTACACAAGACACAACTAAGATTTTAATCCACTCTCTCATTCTGTCCCGCCTTGATTACTGCAACTCTGTCCTCTCTGGTCTCCCCACCTGCCGCCTAGCTCCTTTACAATCCATAATGAATGCCTCTGCCAGACTCATCTTCCTTACACGTCGCTCTTCATCTGCTGCGCCTCTCTGCCAATCCCTTCACTGGCTTCCTCTTGCCTCTAGGATCAAACACAAAACTCTCACTCTTACATACAAAGCCCTCAACTGCACTGCTCCCCCCTACATCTCAGACATTGTCTCCAGATACTCTCCCTCCCGTCCCCTTCGCTCTGCTCATGACCTCCTACTCTCCTCCTCTCTTGTCACCTCATCACACTCCCATTTACAGGACTTCTCCAGACTGGCTCCCATCTTGTGGAACTCTCTGCCTCGCTCCACAAGACTCTCTTCTAGTTTTAAAAGCTTCAAGTGCTCCCTAAAGACTCTACTGTTCAGGGACACATACAACCTACGCTAACCTTTCCTAATACCAGTTCCTCTCCTCCACTGCAATCCCCTGAACCCTCTTAGCATGTAAGCCTAAAAGTCCAGCTGTTTGTAGATCACCTTCTTAAGAGCTGACTACAACAGTGCCACTCTTGGCAGGGCCCTCTACCCTATAATTGTTTTGTTGTACTCCCCCTTTGTTTATAGCGCTGCGGAATCTGTTGGCGCTCTACAAATAACCGATAATAAATAAATAAATAATATTCTGAAGAAGAGGCAATCCTGCCTGAATCATGAAACGGTGATCTAGAAAATTGCCCCATAATCAATAAAGGCTTGAGCGTGGACAGAATTCTGAAGAAAGGTAAGGGTAACAGGTACCAGGATCCGAGAAAAGTGAGGGGATTTAGTAATGACCATGCTTAGAGGTACCCCACTTGTATCCTTTAAGTTTTGGCTTTTCCCGGCCGTATATATCAATTCTTGAGTTGGTGTGAATTAGAACCACAATAGAAACACAGTCAGTCTCAATATCCTTCTACTCTGTCTCTCGGATTCAGTGGGCTTAAGGGAGGAGAGATTCATAGGTTCCTCTTCAGAGGTAACTGGAGGTGCTGAAGGGGTAGAGGATAGTCTAGAGACTGGATGAGTAGGAGGACAAGAGGGAAGGATTCTATGAGCACTTTCTCTCTCAGCTTGTCTCTCCTCCTAAAAGCAAGAATCCAGACTGATACAAAGTGTTATGAATTCATCCAGGGAAGATGGAACATCACGATAAGTGAGCTCATCCTTGATACACTCATGCAGGCTTCTCCTGAAGGCTGCTTTGAGAGCACTGCCATCCCAACTGGTCTTAAGTTCCAAGGTGCGAAACTTGATGGCGTATTGTGCCACAGATCTATTGCTCTGGCAGAGATCCAAGAGAGAGAACTCTGCAGCAGAAGCATGGGCAGATGTTCCAAAAACGGTAGATAATGCAGAAATGAAGGCATCTGCATCATTCAGGAGCTGAGCGCTCTGTTCCAAAAGGGGAGAGACCCAGGCTAGGGCCTTGTCTAGTGACCTTTGACTGATTTTACTGGAAGGTGTAAGGATCATTGCGGGAAGAGCAGCCTGCACTGGTTAAGAAAACCCCCTACAGTCGGTAGTAGCATCATACTTGTCAGGCAGTGGTATCCGGGGTATACTTCCAGAAGCAGGGGAGGAAGTTGCAGCACTAGCAGCAGGGACCAGCTGTGTAACAACAGAAGCAGCGTTTTTCTCTGCAACCAGTGAGGAGAGCATAGTGGTTATAGCCTCTAGTTTAGAATCAATATTCTGCAGGTGTATGGCATGGGTTCCCAACATCTGTCCCTGAAGAGAGACTGCTCTTGCTACCTCATTTGGGTCCATGGCCCAAGTATAATGTAATGCTTGTGGGATATTTCCCTATCAGATCAAGCTTGTCCAGTAGTCTTCTTATTCCGGCGTCAAGTGGAAGGATAAGGAAATATCCAAGAACAAAGTGAGTTTATGAAATGAGGTAAGCAGTACTCACGGTAGACAAGGTAGTCCTTCACAGTAATAAGATGAAGGCAGAGAATGGTCAGAGACAGGCAGAGTCCGGCAACAGAAAGGAAATCCAGCAGTATAACAGTTCAGGGGTAAACCAATAGAATGGTCAGGAACAGGCAGAGGTCAGCAACAAAAGGTAATACAGCAGTTTAGCAGTTCAGGGATAAACCGGTAGAATTGTCAGACAGGCAGAGTTCGGTAATGATAAGGCAGTCCAGCAATACAAGGGTTAAACAGGCAGAGTGGTTAGACAGGCAGAGTTCAGCAATGCTAAGGCAATCCAATAATAGAAAGGTTAAACAGGCAGAGTGGTCAGACAGGCAGAGTTCAGCAATGGTAAGGCAATCCAGCAATACAAGAGTTAAACAGGCAGAGTGGTTAGACAGGCAGAATTCAATAATGGCAATCCAGCAATACAAAATAATACAGTACCCAGGAGCACACACAGTAACACCTATACTTGGGCAAAGATGAGAGCAACTGAGGTACTTACATAGGTGCAGGATTCACACCAAGAGAGCACAGGAAGATCCGACCGGTCAGGATGACAGGGCATGCAGTGATGACATCATCACCGGCGCCTGAAGCAACTGCCGGGTCCATGGCAATGCGTCAGAGCGGCATCTGAATGATCCTTATTCCACTGAAAGAGCATGTACAACTGTAGCAGTCTGAAATGCAGCCTTTGTTAATGAGTCTATAGTCATTGTTAACAAGTCTATATTAAACACCCAAGAAACACACCCTTGACTGAGGTGTGGGTGAACTTTTTTAGACGTTGATAATCCAAAACATGTCTTCGACGAAATAAAAGTAACTTCTCTGTGTTAGAAATTACTAAAGTTTAAGATTGCGCTTGAACCAAGATCTCGTACAGGTATCGCTATACCCTGGAGACGAATTACAGAAAGAAGAGTTCACAACACTTTGGAAAAGATTCTGGGAGCAGTAGCCAACCCGAAGGGAAAATAAATTAACTGGTAATGTTTGTTAAGAAAAGCAAACCAGAGAAACTGATGATAATCCAAAATTTTTAGGAATGTGAAGGTACATGTCATTCAGATCTACTGTCAACATTAACTGCCCCTGAAGTACTAGATGTAGAATCAATCTGATTGATTCCATCTTGAAGGATGGTACTCTTAGAAATGTTTTCAATGTCTTTAAATCTAATATGGGTCAAAAAGTTCCCTCTTTTTTCTGAACAATGAAAAGATTTTAATAAAACCCCCTTTTCTTGCTTCTGTAATGAAACTGAAGTGATGAATCCCATGTCCTCTAAGTTTTTTAAAAAAAAACTGTAGAAAATCCACTCTCTTCTCTGGCTTTTTTTGAAAAACCTTCCTTGTGGAGGTCTGTACCTGAAGCCGATTCTGTATCCCTGAGACACAATTTCTATGATCCAGGGATCCTAAACCGACTGTTTCCAAGCCTCCTGGAAATGGCTTAGTCTGACCCCTATCAGTGCTAAGTCTGGATCAGGGGCCACACTGTCATGCAGTTTTGGAATCGGATGAAGACTTTTTGTGCTGTTTGTTCCAGACAGGGTTCAGCTTCCAAGTAGTCTTTGTGTGTCCGCTTTCTGGGCAGATGCAGATCTTTGATTTTTAATCTGACAAAAACATAATTTATGTAAGAACTTACCTGATAAATTAATTTCTTTCATATTGGCAAGTGTCCATGAGCTAGTGATGTATGGGATATACAATCCTACCAGGAGGGGCAAAGTTTCCCAAACCTCAAAATGCCAATAAATACACCCCTCACCACACCCACAATTCAGTTTAACGAATAGCCAAGAAGTGGGGTGATAAAGAAAGGAGTAAAAAGCATCAACAAAGGAATTTGGAAATAATTGTGCTTTATACAAAAAATCATAACCACCATAAAAAAGGGTGGGCCTCATGTACTCTTGCCAATATGAAAGAAATGAATTTATCAGGTAAGTTCTTACATAAATTATGTTTTCTTTCATGTAATTGGCAAGAGTCCATGAGCTAGTGACGTATGGGATTGCAATACCCAAGATGTGGAACTCCACGCAAGAGTCACTAGAGAGGGAGGGATAAAATAAAAACAGCCATTTTCCGCTGAAAAAAATAAATCCACAACCCAAAATATAAATTTATTCTCATAAATGAAAGAAAAAAACTTAAATTAGAAGCAGAAGAATCAAACTAAAATAACTTTTCTACCAAAAACTGCTTCCGAAGAAGCAAATACATCAAAATGGTAGAATTTAGTAAATGTATGCAAAGAAGACCAAATTGCAGCTTTGCAAATCTGATCAACTGAAGCTTCATTATTAAAAGCCCAGGAAGTGGAGACTGATCTAGTACAATGAGCTGTAATTCTCTGAGGTCGGGGCTTGACCCGACTCCAAATAAGCTTGATGAATCAAAAGCTTTAACCACAAAGCCAAGGAAACGGCAGAAGCCTTCTGACCTTTCCTGGAACCAGAAAAGATAACAAATAGACTAGAAGTCTTCCTGAAATCTTTAGTAGCTTCAACATAATATTTCAGAGCTCTCACCACATCCAAAGAATGTAAAGATCTCTCCAAAGAATTCTTTGGATTAGGACACAAGGAAGGGACAACAATTTCTCTATTAATGTTGTTACAATTTATAACCTTAGGTAAGAATTTAAATGAAGTCTGCAAAACTGCCTTATACTGATGAAAAATCAGAAAAGGAGATTCACAAGGGCAAAAGAGATGGCCAAAAGAAACAACACTTTCCAAGAAAGTATTTTAATGTCCAAAGAATGCATAGGCTCAAATGGAGGAGCCTGTAAAGCCTTCAAAACCAAATTAAGACTCCAAGGAGGAGAGATTGATTTAATGAAAGGCTTGATACGAACCAAAGCCTGCACAAAACAATGAATATCAGGAAGTTTAGCAATCTTTCTGTGAAATAAGACAGAAAGAGCAGAGATTTGTCCTTTCAAGGAACTTGCAGACAAACCTTTATCCAAACCATCCTGAAGAAACTGTAAAATTCTAGAAATTCTAAAAGAATGCCAAGAGAATTTGAGAGGAACACCATGAAATGTAAGTCTTCCAAACTCGATAATAAATCTTTCTAGAAAAAGATTTACGAGCCTGCAACATAGTATTAATCACGGAGTCAGAAAAACCTCTATGACTAAGCACTAAGCGTTCAATTATCCATACCATCAAATTTAATGATTTGAGATCCTGATGGAAAAATAGACCTTGAGATAGAAGGTCTGGCCTTAATAGAAGTGGCCAAGGTTGGCAACTGGACATCCGAACAAGATCCGCATACCAAAACCTGTGAGGCCATGCAGGAGCCACCAACAGCACAAACGATTGCTCCATGATGATTTTGGAGATCACTCTTGGAAGAAGAACTAGAGGAGGGAAAATATAAGCAGGTTGATAATACCAAGGAAGTGTCAACACATCCACTGCTTCCTTCTGAGGATCCCTGGACCTGGACAGGTACCTGGGAAGTTTCTTGTTTAGATGAGATGCCATCAGATCTATTTCTGAAAGACCCCACATCTGAACAACTTGAGAAAACACATCTGGGTGAAGAGACCACTCTCCTGGATGTAAAGTCTGACGACCACAGTTGTGATATTGTCTGTCTGAAAACAAATTAACGGTTCTCTCTTCAACAGAGGCCAAAACTGAAGAGCCCTGAGAATCACACGAAGTTCCAAAATATTTATTGGTAATCTCGCCTATTGAGATTTCCAAACCCCTTGTGCTGTCAGAGATCCCCAAACAGCTCCCCAACCTGAAAGACTTGCATCTGTTGTGATCACAGTCCAGGTTGGACGAACGAAAGAGGCCCCTAGAATAATACGATGGTGATCTAACCACCAAGTCAGAGATAGTCAAACATTGGGATTTAAGGATATTAATTGTGATACCCTTGTATAATCCCTGCACCATTGGTTCAGCATACAAAGCTAGAGAGGTCTCATATGAAAACAAGCAAAGGGGATTGCGTCCGATGCTGCAGTCATGAGACCTAAAACTTCCATGCACATAGCTACTGAAGGGAATGACTGAGACTGAAGGTTCCGACAGGCTGCAACCAATTTTAAACATCTTTTGTCTGTTAGAGACAAAGTTATGGACACTGAATCTATCTGGAAACCTAAAAGGGTTACCCTTGTCTGAGGAATCAAATAACTTTTTGGTAAATTGATCCTCCAACCATGTCTTTGAAGAAACAATACTAGTTGATTTGTGTGAGATTCTGCAGAACGTAAAGTAGGGCACCGAGAACTTTTGAAAAGATTCTTGGAGCTGTTGCTAGGCCAAAAGGAAGAGCAACAAATTGGTAATGCTTGTCAAGAAAAGAGAATCTCAGGAACTGATAGTGATTTGGATGAATCGGAATATAAAGATATGCATCCTGTAAGTCTATTGTGGACATATAATGCCCTTGCTGAACAAAAGGCAGAATAGTCCTTATAGTCACCATTTTGAAAGTTGGTACTCTTACATATCGATTGAATATTTTTAGATCCAAAACTGGTCTGAATGAATTTTCTTTCATTGGGACAATGAATAGATTTGAATAAAACCCCAGACCCTGTTCCTGAAACGGAACTGGCATGATTACCCCTGATAACTCCAGGTCTGAAACACACTTCAGGAAAGCCTGCGCCTTTACTGGGTTTGCTGGAATGTGTGAGAGAAAAAAATCTTCTCACAGGCGGTCTTACTCTGAATCCTATTCTGTACCCCTGAGAAACAATACTCTGGATCAATTCGGTCCAAAATCAATGGATTCAAACATTTTTGAAAAATCTTAATCTGCGTCCTACCAGCTGAGCTGGAATGAGGGCCGCACCTTCATGCAGACTTGGGGGCTGGCTTTGATCTCTTAAATGGCTTGGATTTATTACAATTTGAGGAAGGCTTCCAATTGGAAACAGATTCCTTGGGGGAAGCATTAGGTTTCTGTTCCTTATTTTGTCAAAAGGAACGAAAACGGTTAGAAGCTTTAAATTTACCCTTAGGTCTTTTATCCTAAGGCAAAAAAACTCCCTTCCACCCAGTGACAGTTGAAAATATTGAATCCAACTGAGAACCAAATAACTTATTACCTTGGAAAGAAAGAGATAGCAATCTGGACTTAGAAGTCATGTCAGCATTCCAAGATTTAAGCCACAAAGCTCTTCTAGCTAAAATAGCTAAAGACATAGATTTAACATCAATTTTGAGGATATCAAAAATGGCATCACAAATAAAATGATTAGCATGTTGAAGCAAGCAAACAATGCTAGACAAATCAGAATCCAATTCTTGTTGCGCTAAATGTTCCAACCAAAAAGTTGATGCAGCTGCAACATCAGCCAAAGAAATTGCAGGCCTGAGAAGATGACCTGAATATAAATAAGCTTTCCTTAGATAAGATTCAAGTTTCCTATCTAAAGGATCTTTAAAAGAAGTACTATCTTCCGTAGGAATAGTAGTACGTTTAGCAAGAGTAGAGATAGCCCCATCAACTTTGGGGATCTTTTCCCAAAACTCTAAAGAAACTGCTGGCAAAGGATACAATTTTTTAAACCTTGAAGAAGGAATAAAAGAAGTACCAGGCCTATTCCATTCCTTAGAAATCATATCAGAAATAGCATCAGGAACTGGAAAAACCTCTGGAATAACCACAGGAGGTTTATAAACAGAATTTAAACGTTTACTAGTTTTAATATCAAGAGGACTAGTTTCCTCCATATCCAATGTAATCAACACTTCTTTAACAAAGAACGAATATACTCCCTTTTAAATAAATAAGATTTGTCAGTGTCAATATCTGAGACAGGATCTTCTTAATCAGATAGATCCCCATCAGAGAAGGATAATTTAGCATGTTGCCGGTCATTTGAAATTTCATCAACTTTATGATAAGTTTTAAAAGACCTTTTACGTTTATTAGAAGGCGGGATGGCAGACAAAGCCTTCTGAATAGAATCAGAAATACATTCTTTTAAATTTACAGGTATATCTTGTGCATTAGATGTTGAAGGAACAGCAACAGGTAATGAACTACTACTGATGGATACATTCTTTGCATGTAAAAGTTTATCATGACAACTACTACAAACGATAGCAGGAGATATAACCTCCACAAATTTACAACAAATGCACTTAGCTTTGGTAGAACTGTTATCAAGCAGCAGGGTTCCAACAGTGATTTCTGAGACAGGATCAGATTGAGACATCTTGCAAATGTAAGAGAAAAAAACAACATATAAAGCAAAATTATCAATTTCCTTATATGGCAGTTTCAGGAATGGGAAAAAATGCAAACAGCATAGCCCTCTGATAGAGAAAAAAGGCAAGAGGCATATAGGAATGGGGTCTTAGATAATGAAAATATTTGGCGCCAAGAATGACGCACAACAAACATAAAAATATTTTTTGGTGCCAAAAACGTCCGGAATGACACTCGTGTCACAGATGACGCAACCTTGTGAAGGACTCGGCGTCGACTAAGACGCCGGAAATGACGAATTTGCGTCAACGAACGTAACTTTGTGCCAAAAAAATCTTGCGCCAAGAATGACGCAATACACTTTTGCATTTTGCGCCCTTGCGAGTCTAATTCTGCCCGCAATTTTAAAAGACAGTCAATTTGAAAAAAAGACTATACCCCAGGTAAGAAATACATTTTTCCTAAAAAAGCATTTCCCAGATATGAAACTGACAGTCTGCAAAAGGAAATATACTGAAACCTGAATCATGGCAAATATAAGTACAATACATTGATTTAGAACTTTATATAAATACATAAAGTGCCAAACCATAGCTGAGAGTGTCTTAAGTAATGAAAACATACTTACCAAAAAGACACCCATCCACATATAGCAGATAGCCAAACCAGTACTTAAATGGTTATCAGTAGAGGTAATGGAATATGAGAGTATATTGTCGATCTGAAAAGGGAGGTAGGAGATGAATCTCTACGACCGATAACAGAGAACCTATGAAATAGATCCCCCATGAGGAAAACCATTGTATTCAATAGGTGATACTCCCTTCACATACCTCTGACATTCACTGTACTCTTAGAGGAATCGGGCTTCAAAATGCTGAGAAGCGCATATCAACGTAGAAATCTTAGCACAAACTTACTTCACCACCTCCATGGGAGGCAAAGTTTGTAAAACTGAATTGTGGGTGTGGTGAGGGGTGTATTTATAGGCATTTTGAGGTTTGGAAAACTTTGCCCCTCCTGATAGGATTGTATATCCCATACGTCACTAGCTCATGGACTCTTGCCAATTACATAAAAGAAAAGTTGTTTTCCCTTTTTGTCTGGACTTTTTATCAGGGGCAAGAAAGCACCCTTGTTCCTGTTACGGTAGAAATAATAGGATTCAAACCTGGACAAAATAAAGTTTTACCTTTAAAAGCCAAAGTCGGAGGCAGAGCCAGCTTCTGAACTGTACGGTCACATTTGCTTGCAGCTCCTGCCAACTAAACGTAAACTAATATAAAAAGAGGCTAAAAATCACACTTCAGTGGCCAAATTACTAGACTGGTCAAGAGACTATACCAGCTGAGTCACGAGAAGTGAAGAACTTGGAGGTAGCCGACAAGCGGGAGCTTGATTTGCAGGGCTCACTGACTGACATGCCGTAGCCCGCCATCCATTCCTGACATAAGCTCTGTGACTGACCACCACCACCTCCAGCTGGACACCAGAGGGTTGGGGCTCTGCTCCAGGTCTAGCAGCTACTGTCAGCAGCTGTGAGGACCCTCCTGAGGGCAACGGACCATACCTGACACATCCCACAGTCCAGAGACCTGAGAGAGAGGTCGGAACTCCAGGACTTACAGGTCTGGACTACGTAGACAACGGAACTAGCGCTGCCCTAACGCATCTGCCCTTACCTGCTGAGGTGGGAACTCTACGGAGAGAGCAGCACCTGGGATCCTCTTGCTGGGGGTGAAGTGTGCCAGGGTGAGAGTGTAGTGCTGCGAACAGCGGCCATTTTGGCCTATTCTGAGGCCTGCTTCAAGTGCATGAAAACTCGCACCCACGCTGTGGATCACGCAGTAGCTAACAGACAGCAGAAACCCTTCTGTGGCTGTCAAGGTCTCAATTAAGACAAAAAGGCCAAGATAAAAGCTGCCCACCCGCCCACCATGGCAAGACCCTCAGCAAGATCCTCTGATGACTCCAGGGGTGCCAACCCAGACAGTTCTAACAAGGAACTTAGATAATGTGACAGAAGAAATACCCCTACTCCGAAATTCTATTCAAGACAACACAGCTTATATTAGCAAACTGGAGGACCAGATTGAGGATCTGGAAAATAGATCGCGCAGATCTAACTTGTGAATCAGAAACCTCCCAGAATCCTTCAAAAACTTAGAAGAAACCATCTCTGACCTCATCCACCAATTAGTTCCAGAAATTGAACCCAACCTTCTATTAATGGACTGGGTACATAGAGCCCTCAAAAGGCCACAGAAAAATTCTAATAGAGATATCATCACTAAACTTCACTACTACAACGTGAAAGAACTGATGCTGAAAGCTGCCAGAGCTAAGAATACCATTGAGTATGAAGGTCACACCATCCAAATATTCACCGATCTGGCTCCAATCACGCTGCGGAAAAGGAGTGACATGAGACCTATAATGACAGCACTTACTAAAGTACACATAAAATATAGGTGCAACTTTCCCTTCAAGTTAGCCTTCACCCACCAGAATAGTAATTATGTTTGCTCTACCTTAGAAGTAATGGCTTTGCTGGAAAGTCTTCAGATCCCCACAGAGACACCGGTCACACCCACAACTTCTAGCTCTCAAAGGAAAACCTTCCAGAGAGAATGGATCCCAGTGGGGAAAACTAGAAAAGCAAAGAAGCAAAAGCCTAACCTCAGTAACACCATTGAGACAGAGTCACCAAGGGACAAGGATATCTCAACAGCCTGAAGATAAGGTTAAGTAAGGTGAATCTGATTTACCGGGACTTGCCCCCCTGAGGAGTGGACTGCCTCAAAATGTAGGGGCAACCTTCCGACACCTACTGTTGATGGTTTATAGTTCTGGACTACTGTTCCAAATTTATATAGATCTCTATTTGTTATTGTAATCCTATTATTTGCAAAGTCTTCCTAAGATTCTCAGGACCTCACCCTTCCCATCACTCCCTCCCCCCCATTACCCCTCTCACCTCTCCCCCTCCCTATTACCCTATTCATCACCAAATGTCAATAATTGTTCGTGCTAGGCATTAAACCAGGTTGGTGTGTTGCCTAATGTATTCCATCAAACACATATACGTCAGTATTACTGTTATTCTCATAGTTATTAGTTTGTTCTTTATGTCAATTGAATATGCCTGTTAAATCAAGTTATGTCTGGTTCTGTTTAATCTACTGTCACATAATAAAAAATGTTTTCCTTTTGTTCACAGTAAAAGTTCTCAATTTATGCAAATTTCAAGGGTAGAGGTTATCTTTGCCCACAATGTTTCTTCCCGGATTGTTGTGGGTCTCGGCAGATATTCTTCTCTGGATGTGGCGGTTGCAGGGGGAGAGTGCTCCTCACTAGGTCTCTTGCCCACCCTCAACTACAGGTACTGTATTGGCAAGATTTTCTCTCCAGATATACCATGTATATAAAGATAATTTCACACAATGTCAGAGGATTGAACTCTGATATCAAGAGAAAAAAGACCATCTCAGAGTACAAAGAACTAAATGCACACATAGTAATGCTCCAGGAAACACATTTTTCAAGATCTTATACCCAGAGATATTGGGATAAATCATACCCCATACAGTATCATGCCATAGGCCCAAAAAAGAAATGTGGTGTTTCCGCCCTATTTCACTCCTCTCTGAATTTTAAAGAAGATTCAGTAACAAGAGATAAGGAAGGTAGGTTCCTAATAATTAAGGGATTCAAACAAAACACACCTGTCCTATTAGTTAATGTATATGCTCCTAATGACCAACAAGCCGCCTTCATCACAAGATTAAGTAAACAACTAATTCTGTGGAAAAGATATAAAACCATTGTAGGGGGTGACTTTAATATCACTATGGATGATAGACTAGACAGAACAGTGCAGGAAATACTACAAACCAATACAACTAAAAAGCCAAGCAAAATCCTCCACGACTTCTCTCTAGTCCATAACCTAACAGACAGTTGGCGCTCGCTTAACAAAGGCGTTCATGATTATACGTACTACTCCCCAATGCATAAAACACACTCCAGAATCGACTCTATATTCCTGAGTCAAATCCTAATACCTCTATTGGCTAAGGCCACAATTTTTAACTGTTTCTGGTCAGACCATTCCATAGTAGAAATTACCCTAGCGGCTTTGATCAACCCGCAGAGATCTAAATCCTGGACATTAAACACAAGTTTACTTCAAGATAGTGTCATTTTAGATAACTTAAAACAAAAAATTGCAGATTTTATCACTATTAACAATAATTCCACTCCCAATCCGATTCATGAATGGGGGGCCCTGAAGGCTTATGTAAGGGGTCTTTTAATGGCTGAATCAAGTAAACAACGCAAACTTCAAGAAGCCAAATTTATCAAATTAAAATTGGTAAATCTGCTGCAGCTACAGTCCATACAAAACCCGACGCGCAATAATTAAGCAGCTAAAAGCCAAAAATGAGGAGTTAGATAAACTCTTAACTAAAGAAGTGATTAGATCGATACGAGCAATAGACATACAATATTACATTTACGGTAACAAGCCAGATAGGATGCTTTCCAATAAATTAAAAGAGATCACAAAAATCACGACAGTACCACAGTTACAGACCCCAGACAATAAGACTACTAATGACCCTCTAGCTATTGCAAACCTGTTTGCGGATTACTACAACAAATTATACAACTAACCGTCAACTAATAGAGGCATGGACAAAATTACTGAGCGGCTAGCTTTCCTAGGTGATAGTGCACTGCCGACCATAACAGCGGAAGAACTTGGTTCACTAAATAGTCCCATAATTCATGAGGAAATACTCCTATGCATAAAAAACCTTAAAGGATCTAAAGCTCCGGGGCCGGACGGTTACTCTGGCATCTTTTATAAATTGATTACAAAACCTGGATAGAACGAACAGCACTGCCAAAACTACAGGCCCATTTCCTTAATCAATCAAGATATCAAACTATTCACCAAAATATTGGCAAATCGTCTTAAGCCCCTCCTTTAAAATAATACACCCAGATTAGGTAGGGTTTATAACGAATAGAGAGGCCCTGGATAAAAAACGTAAAGTTATAGATTTAATTAATATCGCCTCAGTGGGAGGAACACCTTCTCTGTTCCTTTCCCTGGACGCAGAGAAGGCATCGATAGAATTAACTGGGACTTCATGTTTGCAGTGCTAAAGGGAGTGGGCATTACAGGAACTTTCTATGATGCTTTCAGATCTATATATTCTTCTCCAACAGCCTTTGTTAAATTATCTAGCTATCAGTGCAGACCAATACATATTAATAACGGCACACGACAGGGATGTCCGCTTTCTCCGTTACTATTCGCGATAAGCTTAGAGCCACATGCAATTAAGATCAGAGATAACCAAGACATCTGGGGAATCAGAGTAGGACAATTGGAACATAAAATATCTCTATTCGCAGACAATATAATTCTGACATTAACTAAGCCATTGCTTTCCCTCCCCCCATTCTACTCACTGATATAGCATTTTGGTACCCTATCAGGGTAATAAAATCAACAATGATAAATGTGAGGCTTTAAGCGTCAAATTGCCACACCACACTAAAAATTATTGGAGTTAAATTTTTTGTTCAAATGGCCAAAAAAATATATTAAATACCTAGGGATCAACCTTCCTAACAATATCTATTCTTTTTATCAGACAAACTATGTACCTATATTCAAGCTTATTAGAGGTCTAATAGCGAAATGGATAAAACTTAAAATATCCCTCTACGGGAGAATTATATCCACAAAAATGTCTTTGCTTTCCAAACTGCTGTATCTCTTCAGATCCTTACCTATAACAATTCCACATTCAGAGTTACACAAACACCAAAGAGATATTCTAAAATTTATATGGCAGGGCGAAAGAGCCAGAATCAATAAAAAGCTCATGTGGGCTAGTAGAAGGGAAGGGGGAGTCGGTGTTCAGAATCTAATTCCGTACTATTTCTCGGCCCGAATAGCACAAACACTTCAGTGGTTTAAAATTAACAGCACATCGCAATGGGTTCATATTGAATCCAGTGTCATGGATACCATTATCTAACTTGCTATGGTCTCCAGACGCTTCCACAACCCCCCGGAAATGCAACTACATTGCGATCCAACACACTCTACACTTATGGAAAAGGCTAAACTAAACATTTCCCCTAATTCAAAAGAGATCTAGGATAACTCCTTTGATAACCTACACCTCCTCTATTGATAAAAGAATACAGCAGAAATGGTTCAACAAGGGACTCTACAGAATAGCAGACATTTACAAGGAGGGCAAAATAATTTCATATGAGCAATATCAAGCATTAGACAGTGAAGATAGGAACATTTGGTATCACTACTTGCAATTAAGATCTAGAGCACAAGAAATCTTAGGTAATGAGATAACCTCCCCAAACACCACACTAGAAACGCTATGTCTCTCTGATCGCCATACTCGGGGAGCAATATCTATTCTATACACTATTTTCAATCGATCTCCCATAGAAAGCAAATCTCAACTTTTGACAAAATGGGAGCACGACACTGGTAAAGCATGGTCAATTGAGACTTGGACAAAAATGCAACACTTAAGGAAATTTTCATTAAGGTAGCTGTTAGATGGTATCTATACCCAACGAGATCAGGTGGAGGGGGAGAGCCATTGACCAGATACTGCAATAGAGGATGCGGTGAGAACAGGACATACCCACACATGTGGTGGGAGTGTGGAAAAGTTAGGGAGACCTGGGAACACACCTAACCTACTGAGTGCAATATTCCAAAAGAGAGTTACTTTGACAATGGAACAAGCGTTGTTACATTTCCCGATCCCGGGGCTCACTAAACAAAATAACAAATTAGGTATGTTGATTTGTATGATAGTTAGACTAGGTATCGCCCAATTCTGGAAAGGAACACCTCCTAGTTTTGAACTAATACAACAAAAGATCTCACACCACTATAACATGGCAAGTGCAGCAGCAGAATTCCTGAACAACAGAGAGGGTTTCTTATTACAATTGGAGCCATATATTATGTACCACGAGGCCTCATTGAGAAGGGGTTTGTTGGCTAACTAAGCCAAGCCCTAAAAGTGCAGGGCGAGAGCCGGGGCCCAAGAGTCTACAGATCAGTGTTGAGGAAAATGCAGAATGTCTATTGTATGTTATACACTGATGTGATATGTATTGCTGAAGAGAACTTGAAGACAAGTATTTGACTGTGTAACGATGGAATGTTTGATTTTTGTTTAACCCATTTGTGAAAAACGAAATAAAAATTACTTCAACATAAAAGCCAAAGTCAATAATATGGATTTTGAAACCATATCCGCCGACAATGACTTAAGCCAAAGAGCTCTTTGTGAAATAACTGCTAAAAACTGTATTCTTGGCATTAATATGGACTGGGATCTGTATGATAGCGACGTATACAAATGAGTTTGCAGTCTTCAAAGCTTGAATCCTGTTTAAAATCTCCTCTTAAGAGGATTATTTAGGAAACAAATCAGAGAGCAAATTGCACCAAAAGGCTGCTTCCCCAGTAACTGCGGCAATATTTACTGCAGGCTGAAATAACAAACCTCCATAACCCTCAATTTTACTGTCCATATGATCTTTAAAAGATGTACTTTCCTCCAAAGGGATAGTTGTCCTCTTAACTAAAGAAGAAAGAGCACCATCAACCTTAGGGATAGTGCCTCATAATTCCACACTGGCCTCAGCAATAGGGTAAAGTTTTTTGAAAGTCGCAGCTGGAGTAAACGGCATTCACGATTTGTCCCATTTCTTGGTAATAATTAAATAAATTCATGAAGGTTACTGCTCTAAATCAGAACATTGACCCTGACTGACAGTCCTACTACACTTTGGCCTCAATTTATCAAGGTCTGTCGGACCTGATCCAACATTGCGGATCAGGTCCGACAGACCTCGCTGAATATGGCGAGCAATCCGCTCGCCATATTCAGCATTGCACCAGCAGCTCACAAGAGCTGCTGGTGCAACGCCGCACCCTACAGACTCACGGCCAATAGGGTTCGGGTTGATTTCCGGTGATGTCTGTCCGCCTGCTCAGAGCAGGCAGACAGGTTATGGAGCAGCGGTCTTTGTGACCGCTGCTTCATAACTGCTGTTTCTGGCGAGCCTGCAGGCTCACCAGAAACACGGGGCATCAAGCTCCAATCAGAGCTTGATAAATATGCCCCTTTGTCTCAGTCCCACTGTGTTTAATCTTACGCTTGTGTTTACTTGGGGGCAGCAAAGACTCCAGAACCTCAGATACTGACACTTGTAAAGGAGCTTTAAACCCCTCAGATGTGTCTTGAGTGATTTGCATTGCTGTTTTACTAATAGTTGGCAGTGAACTGGGGGAAGGTGAATTAGATTGCAACACACCATTAGACAAGCATTACACATTTGAGCAGGAGGACATACTACTACCTCCTTACAGAATAAACATTTATTTGTAGGAAAAACAATGTTCATGGCTTTGTCCTCAGACAATAAAGAAATAGCCTCAGCTATCCCAGCTTGCTCTGTATCAGTAGGAATAGACAGATAAATATATAGCTAGATCACAAGTGGAGCACAATTGTTTGCGCCATAGCTATAAGGAAACGCGATTGCGTGAGTGTGATCGTGATTACGCTAGAATAATTACTGGGATTTCATAGCTGTGGTTAAATGTTTGTCGAAAATAAAAAGTTGCACAACACACTTAAAAAATACATTACAAAGAACACTGTCAATAAAAAATATTTTAAAAAAATATTGCACAAATGCACATGCTTTATGTCTATATATGCGTATATGTATTTACATACAAATATACACATATAAATACATAAATATGTACACACATATAGACACATATATAAGTTCATTAGAGCCTTTTGCTGTTAAGTAGATGAAAACATGGAAACAAAACATTTATGCAATATTTATATTTAAAAAAGGTTTTAACTATGTATTTACTGTAAATATTTCACATTCCAATGTTCTGTACATAGGGGAATATGTTCTTTGTAATTTTAAATAGATATATATGTATACAGTATATCTATACCTATATATAATTATATATATATATATATATATATATAGATAGATAGATAGATAGATACAGTAGATAGATATAAATTAAGCTCAGTAATAAGCACTCACTGGTCTTCAGCCATCAAAATATAGTGAATATTATTTATTAAAGTGATATTTCAGGACAAACACAGTCCCTTCTTCTGACAAACAATCATTGCAAATAACAAACTTATATAGACTTATTATAGGTATAAGCCTATATAAGTTTATTACTTGCAATGATTGTTTGTCAGAAGAAGGGACTGTGTTTGTCCCGAAACGTCACTTTAATAAATAATATTCACTATATTTTGATGGCTGAAGTCCAGTGAGTGCTTATTACTGAGCTTTATTTGACTATTACATAGCACCCTGGCAGTTGTGACTTGGATGTGCATACACCAATACTACTATTGATAGATATAAATATAATTTATTTAAAGACATCAGATATAAGTAGAAATATTTAATTATGAATAAATAGAACATATTCCGCTACATAAAGAGCATTGGAATATGAAATATTCATATTTTCATGTTGGGTTAGCGCCAATGAGAATATGTGTTTACATGAAAATGGGGTGTTAAGTTTTTTTCTCCTTTGACTTCTATATGGAAATATCTCAACAGGCATGCGCATCGGATTTTTGCGCTAGTCGGGTTACCGCTAGAGCAAAAACAGTTTACTTTCAACTTGTAATACCAGTACCCGACTAGCGCAAAAAGTTTAATTCTAGCGGAGTTATCGCTATAGCGGAAACGCAAAATACCGCTGCACTTGTAATCTAGCCCATGGTGTTTAACTACTAAAGCAGTGAAATAGCAGAAGAAAATAAATCACAAACTTAAGATAACATATAATGTAGAAAACGTGTTTCCAAAACACCCCCTCCAGAAACAGTTACACAGAGCGGTGTGGAAAAGTGCTGAATTGTTCAGCGCTGAGTACCTCCGCTGATTGGGCATCTCACTGCCCATAGTCGGAAGAGGCGGGACTCAAGCTGAAGCTCAGTATGGAGTAAAAACGACACTGAACTCCCTTCTCACTAACAATGGAGGAAAGCAACCAGCAGGCCCCCATCCATATAATTCACCAGAAGTAGGAGGTATATATATATATATATATATATATACATACAGTATATATATATTATTCTGACTCAGATAGTTGTAATAATGATCTATCCCTTGCCGAGACCTCTATGCCTGGCCTGTATAAGAAGATACAATCACTGCAGACAATCCTTGTCAGATAGCTGAACTCACCAATACCTTGTTCATCCACAAAGTTGCTTTATTCTGAATATCAGGTTACAGCAGATAATGAATACAGCAGATGAATGAATGGTTAAAGTATTTTGCGGTCAAAAGATGATACTGATCGTAGCTTGCAATGTATTAACATGAGTGCTTGTTACATGAGGCTGTTAGCTGCAGCCATGACACAGGAAAACATCATAAAACTACAAGGGCGGAGCAATACACAAAAAGGAAATGCATAATAAGGTCAGGGGTAAGATACTGGAAAACAGGAGCATTACCAAAAAGTGTCAGTAGATGGCAGTACAGAACAAACACAGGGAAACCTTGAAAACAATGGCATAAAAATATATGATTTCTTAACTATAACAACATGAACATAACAGAGGCTATGTGATATTCTATGCCTCATTGAGGCAGCACACTCCCCGTCTGGCATAATAAATGTCACTATTTAAATCATAACGGAAGTTATGCATAACAGTGTAATTTGCAGAGATGTCTTGAGTACCTGAAAGATATAAGGAGAACATACATATAATGCAACAACAACAATAATATAAAATTCAAGTTGTGTCAATTAAAGTTCAAGATACTTCCTTCTTGAAGTCACAGGAAGAATCCAACAGCATACATAAGTAAGTTCAGTCTCCAAAGGGCAAGAGCAAGATAAGTTCTGTGATTGGTCTGATGAAAGCTTTTATAGTCCCTTGTCTTGCAACTTTCACCTCCACCTTACGCACCTTTCCATCATCACTAGGAATGCTCTTTACAATCAGTCCCATGGGCCATTCGATTCTTTCAGCTTGCTGGTCCTTGAGGAGAACAAGATCTCCAACCTTGATGTTAGGGTTCAAATGTTGCAATTTTCTGCGTCCTTGCAGAGTAGAGAGATACTCCATCTTCCAACGATTCCAGAAGTAGTTGGCAAGGTATTGTACTCGCTTCCACTGATTATAGCACAGATTTCCTGTTTTAAAGTCTCCAGGGGGAACAGGAACAGACCCAAGCTTCTGGGTAAGGAGAGTAGCTGGAGAGAGAAGAGTTGGGGCCTCTGGATCTACAGAAACTGGAACAAGTGGTCTTGAGTTGATTATGGCAGATGCTTCTGCCAGGAAGGTGGTTAGAATCTCATGGGTGAGTCTTGTAGATTTTAAGTCCATAAGCATGGAGTCCAGTATTTTACGTGTGATGCCTATCATTCTCTCCCAGGAGCCACCCATATGGGAAGAATGAGGAGGATTGAAAATCCATGTACAGCCCCTTTCAGCTAAAAGGTCTTGAATTGGCCTAGAGTTGAGATGTAGCTCTCGACAGGCTCCAACGAAATTAGTTCCACAGTCAGATCTTAATGTTTTGACTGGTCCTCTGATGGCAAGAAATCGCCTTAGTGCATTTATGAAGCTTGAGGCATCCATATTTTCTATTACTTCAATGTGTACTGCACGCACACTCATGCAAGTGAACAGCACTGCCCATCGTTTGCTATTTGCTTGGCCACCGGAGTCGAACACTACCCTGATTAGTTTTGGCTTATGTGGATGATACACTCCGAAGAAAGGCAGGTACCAGCACTCTTGGAGTTTTTGAAGTGGTGGAGCTGGCTCGGAATGATCATTGTCAAAGAATAGGTTCAGGTTAGCTATAGGACTGTTTTTTGGAATGCCCCTCTTGTCACGGATACATTTACTTTCTGAGCCAAAGACATCCTGTTGTAAACTGAGTATCATGAACAGTTACTTGCAGAAAGAAACCTTTGGCACACGTGCCAACCTTGACAGTGAATATCTGTGGGCTTTGTGTGAAAGCAGTGTGCAATGTGGACTAACCTTGCAATGGTACGTACAAGCCTTGTCCACTTGGAGAAACGTTCAAAGCGTTGACAGCCCAAGACGAGTCTTTATTCAGTTCTGGTGACAAGGGTTTTTACTTCAGGACGAATCTCTGGATCGTTGTCAGGTTCTAGAAGACTGAAGACATCAGCTGTGGTTTCTTCTGGATGGTCCAGCAGTAATTCAGGGCCTGTTAACCAAGAAGAATTTGCAAAGACACTTGCAGACACTGGCCTGGTGGCATGATCTGCAGGATTCATTTCAGATGGAACATAATGCCATTGTTTGGGCTTAGATGATTTCCTGTCTTCAACTGACAAGGCTATTTTGTTGTCATCACTTGTAGTACAAAACACTGTGGTACCCGGATTGTCATCACAAAGGATAGGAGTAACATCAGGTATTTGGATGATGTCAGAAGGCTTCTCCCTTACTTCATGATGGCGAGAGCACTGTTTGAAGTGGGATGCACGTCCATTTTCTAATATGTAAGTTTTGAAGGAGTGGATCTCAGATGACGTACGCATACTATTCAAGCATACATCGCCCACTATCACCCAGCCTAGATCAAGTCTTTGTGCATAAGGGGCATCATCTGGTACATCGCACTGCTCGCGTACTTTATGTACTCTGAGAATGTCTCTTCCTAGCAGGACCAAGATTTCAGCATTCATGTCCATTGCCGGAATCTCACCAACAAGGTGCCTTAAGTGAGGATGGTGATAGGCAGCCTCTGGACTAGGAATCTCTTCCCTTTCGCCTGGTATCTGGTCACACTCGACTAATGTTGGTAGGGGTATGCCTTCATTTCCTTTGATATGAGAGACCATGAATCCATTGGCCCTTCTGCCAAAGGCCTCTACACGACCAGAACAGGTTTTGAGAGTATACGGTGTTGCATGACCCTCTATGCCGAAGATCTCAAAGAATTTAGGCTTAACCAGGGATCTGTTGCTCTGTTCATCTATTATAGCATACACCCTAGCAACTTTCTCAGGTTGATCCTGTGGGTAAATCTTGACTAGACATACCTTGGTACAGCATTTGTAGTCTAAGCCTTCTCCACATACTTCTGTGCATGCAGAGGAAACACTTGCTGTGACTGGAGCACGACTTTGTTGCTCCCCGCCATGAATTGAGACAGGGGTGGAGTCAGTTAGCTGCTGTGGGTTGTCTGGAAGTGGAGTAGGATGCATAGCTGTAACGTGTCTGTTGCTACTGCATTCTGTGCACTTTATAACATCTTTACAGTCTTTAGCAAAGTGACCATAAGAAGCACAACACCTATAGCATACTCCAAGTTTCTGGAGAATCTCCCTGCGCTCTTGTAAAGTCTTTGCCCTAAGCCCACGACATTTCTTAAGAGGGTGAGGCTTCCTGTGAATAGGGCACTGACGATTAGGGTCTTTATCTCTCTCGCCCGAGTCACTCTGGTTTGCAGGAGAGGATACGGGTGATGAGATGTCTGTCCTTTTAACAGATATTGCTCTATTAAAGTCTCTACGTTTAGCTGCCGTGTTATCATACCTTGATGATGTTGGTAAATCTTGACTAGACATACCTTGGTACAGCATTTGTAGTCTAAGCCTTCTCCACATACTTCTGTGCATGCAGAGGAAACACTTGCTGTGACTGGAGCACGACTTTGTTGCTCCCCGCCATGAATTGAGACAGGGGTGGAGTCAGTTAGCTGCTGTGGGTTGTCTGGAAGTGGAGTAGGATGCATAGCTGTAACGTGTCTGTTGCTACTGCATTCTGTGCACTTTATAACATCTTTACAGTCTTTAACAAAGTGACCATAAGAAGCACAACACCTATAGCATACTCCAAGTTTCTGGAGAATCTCCCTGCGCTCTTGTAAAGTCTTTGCCCTAAGCCCACAACATTTCTTAAGAGGGTGAGGCTTCCTGTGAATAGGGCACTGACGATTAGGGTCTTTATCTCTCTTGCCCAAGTCACTCTGGTTTGCAGGAGAGGATACGGGTGATGAGATGTCTGTCCTTTTAACAGATATTGCTCTATTAAAGTCTCTACGTTTAGCTGCCGTGTTATCATACCTTGATGATGTTGGTAAGGATGATGAAGCAGGCAAGTTGGGTTCACAGAAGCTGAAGCTGGGATCGTTTCTCATCCAGGCTTGATTGCTGATGTACCTGCAAAAGTATGGAAATGGAGGAAAGGATACGTTATAGTCTCTTTTGTATCTTGAGCTCTGTTGTGCCCATTTCTCTTGCAGGTTATATGGCAGTTTAGACACCACAGGATTGACACCATGAGCAGTGTCCAGAAAGCTTAGTCCAGGTAGACGTGGGTCTGTCTTTGCCAACTCTAGCTCCATGAGGAGGTCACTTAATTCTTGGAGCTTGCGATAGTCTTTGTTTCCTATTTTTGGGAAGTTTTGCAGTCTCTTGAACAGAGCGCTTTCTATGGCTTCAGAGCTACCATAGGCTTGCTCAAGCCTTGCCCATGCAGCAACGAGGCCTGCATCTGGGTGGTCAACATGTACTGTTCTCAGTCTTTTAACACGATCTGCAGATTCCGTCCCAGCCACTTTATGAGCAAATCAAGTTCCTCTTTGGTTGTAAGGTCGAGATCAGCGGTAGCAGCCTTGAAGGTTGATCTCCAGGCCCTGTAGCTCTCTGGACAGTTGTCAAACCTTGAGAGGCTTGTGTTAATGAGCTCACGGCGTATCATGTATCTGGCAAAGTCAGTCAAGTCTGATTTCTCACTTTTTGGTGCCAAAGTAACTTGAGGAACCCCTTGGGTGTGAAAGTTCTTTGGTGAAGAGGGGTGAAGTTTACCAGGATAAAATGATGTTGCAAGAGCATTCAACTGTGGTGTAGTCTCTAAGGCTTCTGCTAGCTGTGGCTTGAGCTGCGGCTTGTCACTGGAAGTCACCTTATTGTCAGCGGGAGGTGATGCGGTTTGCTGCTTAGATGCACTTGTGTTGTGGATTTGAAAAGGCTCAGGCATTTGGTGCTAGGAGGTCTCTGTGTTGAGATTGAGAACGATGGTGGTAGTAGTAGGCACAGGAGATGACTCTGTATCGTTGCAAATATTATGCTTTAGCACGTATTTACTAGGGTGTTCAACTGGGTCTTCCAGATCTGCTGGGATATGGCAATCTGAATTAGTACTTTCTCCCATTGCTTGTTCAAGGACTTTCAGCCTTGCTAGGGCTGCTGCTTCTTTCTTTTCCATTTGCAAAACCTTTATTTGGGAATCCACCTTTGCTTGCTGGGCAGCCATTTCTGCTTGCTGGGCAGCCATTTCTGCTTCCCTTCTGATAAAGGAGCTTTGCACTTTTTTTGATTCTGCATCAGCATGGGCCTCTATTAGCTTGTCGCTTAATGTTGAACTTCTGGAGCGAGAGGATCTAGAAGAACGTGCAGTGAGCTTAGTTGATGTGGATCTATGAGATCTGGTCTCCTGCAGTTGAGCAATGCGGAACTCTGCCTTTTCTTTAGCCATTTGCACTAAGAGATCTCTATGTTCGTCCAGTGCATCAGTCCTAGTCAATTCTACTGAAGAGTCCTCTATATTAAAGTCCTGTAAGAAGGCTGTGTATTTTGCAGACAGCTGCTGGTAGCGTTCATATGCAGCAGATAGGTGATCTATAGAGTCTCTCAATTTGGCTGGTTGATCATTAAAATGTGACAAAACTGACATGCATTGTGAAATTCTGTCCCATAGGTCTGACAGATTGCTGGAGTACTCATCTCTAGTAAATTCATAGTTTTCTCTGAGTTTATGTGTCGGTTTTATTGTACGTCTGGGTCTTACACTCTGTTCAGCAATATCTGCAGGATCTGCTCCCTGTACGTCTGTGGGTTCAGAGGCATGATGTATCTGCGTAGGTTCGGCTATAAAAGAGTGCTCAGAGCCTTGTCTAGACATTTTTTAAAGTTTTGCAAAAAATTGTACTGTCTCTTTAAGAAGGCAAACAGCAGCTTAGACAGGTGGTGTAACAGTTCAATGCAGAGAAATAGTTTTCAACATTCAGATGAAGTGCAGTAAACTTGTGCGACATGTGCTTTCGCAAGATGGCGGATGACCCTGAGCTTGATTGCAGATTAAACACACACATATACATAGCAGGCTGTAGGAATTCTATACATCTTTTGACTATTCTGACTCAGATAGTTGTAATAATGATCTATCCCTTGCTGAGACCTCTATGCCTGGCCTGTATAAGAAGATACAATCACTGCAGACAATCCTTGTCAGATAGCTGAACTCACCAATACCTTGTTCATCCACAAAGTTGCTTTATTCTGAATATCAGGTTACAGCAGATAATGAATACAGCAGATGAATGAATGGTTAAAGTATTTTGCGGTCAAAAGATGATACTGATCGTAGCTTGCAATGTATTAACATGAGTGCTTGTTACATGAGGCTGTTAGCTGCAGCCATGACACAGGAAAACATCATAAAACTACAAGGGCGGAGCAATACACAAAAAGGAAATGCATAATAAGGTCAGGGGTAAGATACTGGAAAACAGGAGCATTACCAAAAAGTGTCAGTAGATGGCAGTACAGAACAAACACAGGGAAACCTTGAAAACAATGGCATAAAAATATGATTTCTTAACTATAACAACATGAACATAACAGAGGCTATGTGATATTCTATGCCTCATTGAGGCAGCACATATATATATATATATATATATATATATATAAAGCTCTGGTAGGGCGTCTTTGCCTCCTCCTGGTAGCCAGGTGATGTAATTCTCCCTGAGGGGAAAAATGGGCCTTAAATCGGTCTCAGGACCCCTCTCAACAATGAATCTGGAGCACCTCATTTCTTCACATTCTTCCTAGGAGGCAAAAATAATACTGACATACTAGAGAGGTGGGAGGGATTAAGTATTCTTGGGGTTTTAGGAATCTTTGCCTCCTCCTAGTGGTCAGGAGGTGAATTCTCAGGAGTAATGGATTGTACCCTCTCAACTCCTTTATGAAAAAAATCCAATTTAATTTACCTCCTTTTTTTGCTACCCTTTATTGGAACATACTGAGGTAAGCTCAGGAGTGTGCATGTCTTGAGGCCGATACACAGCAGCCATCTAGTGCTCGTCATGTGCATACTCCTCAGCTTCTCTAGATATGCTCTGAATGAAAGAAGCTAAGTTTTAGCAAATAATACTAAAAAAAGTAAATGTGACAATAGAAGTACATTTTGAAAGTTTTTGTTAAATTGTACTCTCTCATCATAAATCATGAGGTAAAGCGCAACCTGCTGGTGTCTCAAATTAAAGTCTGCTAGGCAGTCTTTATGTTTAAGGGACATTCTCCTATTTATGAAAAGATGTTTATACGATTGTGTGCCTTATTTTGTATTCATTTAGTTTCTACCTTGACTCAAGCAGCTTGGTTTTGGATAATGAGGCTCTAGCATTACATTATGAATCAGATCAGTGAGTGGACGTTATTGACTGGATAGTATTACTGCCAAAGAATGTGAAGAGACTGGCTGTCCTGGCAACAACCTGCCTGGCTCTCAAGATTGTGGGGGCTGAAGTGTGAATAAGGAAAGAGGAAATGGGCTTATATGCACATATATAAAAACATGGAGCTGACTATCACATATTTCATCTAATGACTAGTGTAGTTCACAAGTAATTTTTTGGTTTCTAAATTTTAAATATTTAAGCATTTTTCAGGTATAAAAATACATTTTTATGTCGTATAAATTAATTTCTCATAAACACTTGATCCTTTAATCAATGCAGCCCATCTAAGTGCTTCATCCTAGGAGTTCCAGGATTTTGGTGGGGGGCTTCAGACTTAGCAAAAGCAAATGTTTGCTACATATAGTGCTCTTATTTCTAAATTAAACGCTCTACTTTTACACGTACATTGTTCTTTTTTATGGAGCTGGAGTTCAGTGGCAGTTCTAGGGGTTGTAATATTAGACGAGTAAGCCCCTTATCTATACCTTGCATCCTTTATTTGTGGTGACAACTTTTTGGACCAGTAACCTTAAATGTTATGTACTAGAACCACCCCTTCTGTTGTGTGAAATATTACTGCCAGAGAGCAATGTAATAAAAATGTATATAAAAGCGCATAGTAACTTTACTGAATAGATCTTTTTCACTGTAAACATCTCATGTATACTCATTGCAATAATACATCCTCTAAACTAATTAAGTATTCACTGTGTTTGTATGTGCGTGTAACCATAAAAGTCTAATTTGCATAAGATAAAAGTGGCTTTTTACCAGTTTTCAAAATAAAACCAAAAAGCAATACTGCCTGTACTACATTTGTTTTCTTTTAATGTGTTCCAAATGACTTGTTATACCTACTGCAGGTATTAAATGTATTTGAAATTATTCCATAGTATTTTTTATTATTATTTGGAATAGCTGATTTTGCTCATTAAAACCATCACCTGTTGTTATCAAGGACAAACCCATAAAATGGACTGAGTCTACAAGTAAAGCAGACCTTCTAATGTTATATATGTCTATACAGATAGGTAAAGAAATGCTAATTATGGATGGGCCAGCTATTTCAGATACAAAATCTCTCTCTCACCTGCCACCCACTAGGACATTAATTAGTGTTATCGTATCCTGTTTACATTTTTTTTTTACAGATAATGTTTATTATTAATATTTTCAATGTAAGTGGTGGTTTCTACAGGCAAACAACGCTATTTAAAAACATAAATTATGCTTACCTGATAATTTTATTTCCATCGAGGGGAGGAGAGTCCACGGCTTCATTTAGAACCTGGCCACTAGGAGGAGGCAAAGACACCCCAGCCGAAGGCTTAAATACCATACCTCCCCCACTTCCCTCATCCCCCAGTCATTCTGCTGAGGGAACAAGGAACAGTAGGAGAAATATCAGGGTATAAATGGTGCCAGAAGAACAAAAACTTAATGTAGGTCCACCCACAGGAGCAACGGGCGGGAGCCGTAGACTCTCCTCCCTTCGATGGAAATAAAATTATCAGGTAAGCATAATTTATGTTTTCCATCTAAAGGGGAGGAGAGTCCACGGCTTCATTCATTACTTGTGGGAACAAATACCCAAGCTCTAGAGGACACTGAATAAAAAACGGGAGGGCAAAAAATGCGGACCCTAATCTGAGGGCACCACAGCCTGTAAAACCTTTCTCCCAAAAACTGATTCCGCTGTAGCAAAAACGTCAAATTTGTAAAACTTTGTAAAGGTATGTAAGGAGGACCAGGTAGCCACCTTACAAATCTGCTCCATAGAGGCCTCATTCTTGAAGGCCCAAGAAGAAGCCACAGCTCTAGTCGAATGAGCCGTGATCCTCTGAGGAGGCTTATGTCCCGCTGTCTCATAAGCTAAGCGAATCATGCTCCTTAACCAAAAGGACAAAAAAGTAGAAGAGGCTTTCTGCCCCTTGTGCTTCCCTGCATACACCACAAAAAGAGATGTAGATTGTCTGAAATCCTTTGTAGCCTGAAGATAAAACTTCAATGCTCGAACCACGTCCAAATTATGTAACCTCTCCTTAGGAGAAGAGGGGTTAGGACACAAAGAAGGAACTACTATTTCCTAATTGATGTTACAGTTAGACACAACTTTGGGAGGAAATCCCAAACCAGTGTGCAGAACAGCCTTATCAGCGTGAAAGACCAAATAAGGAGGCTCATATTGCAAGGCAGCCAACTCAGAGCCTCTACAAGCCAATGCAACAGCCAACAGAAAGAGAACCTTCCAGGAAAGAATCTTAATGTCAATAGAGTGCATAGGTTCAAACGGAACCCTCTGCAATACCCTCAGAACCAAGTTCAAGCTCCAAGGAGGAGCGGACTGTCAGGCCTGATTCTAGACAGAGCCTGAACAAAGAACTGACTATCAGGAAGCTCAGCGTGCCTTTTATGCAACAAAACAGATAATGCCAAAATCTGTCTCTTCAAGGAACTGGTGGCAAGTCCCTTTTCCAAACCATCCTGGAGAAAAGACAGAATCCTGGATACCTTAGCCTTGTGCCAAGGATATCCATGCTTCTCACACCAGGACAAGTAAGTCCTCCACACCTTATGATAGATGCGACAAGTGACCGGCTTCCTAGCCGTGTATCAATCACTCTCTCAGAAAAAACTCTCTTGGCCAAGACTAAGTGTTCAATCTCCACAGTCAGCCACAGAAAATCTAGATTTTGATGTAGAAAGGGACCCTGTACCAACAGATCCCTGCAACAGGGTAACCTCCATGGAGGAGAAGATGACATCCCCACCAGATCTGCAAACCACGACCTCCGCAGCCACAACGGAGCAATCAGAATAGTCAAAGCTTGCTCCTGCTTGATGCGGGCCACTACACGAGGTAGAAGTGGCAATGGTGGAAAAATGTAAACTAGGTTGAACCCCCAAGGCACCGCTAAAGCATCTATCAGCTCTGCCTGGGGATCCCTGGACTGCAACCCGTATCTGAGTAGATTGCAATTGAGTCTGGACGCCATGAGGTCTATCTCTGGCATCCCCCATCTGTGATAAATCCCCGCAAACACCTCGGGATGGAGAGACCATTCCCCCCGGATGGAAGGATTGCCTGCTGAGGAAATCTGCTTCCCAGTTGTCCACACTCGGAATGTGGATTGCTGAGAGTGAGCAGTTGTGGGACTCTGCCAATTCCAATATCCGAGAAACCTCCCTCATTGCCAGAGAGCTTCTCATCCCCCCTGGTGGTTGATGTAAGCCACCAAGGTAATGTTGTCTGTCTGGAATCTGATGAAGCTGAACGACCCCAGTAGAGTCCATGCCTTCAGAACATTGTAGATCACGCAAAGTTCCAGAATAGTTAAAGGATGGTCTCAGGAAGGATGTCCCTTGGGACAATTGTTCTGGACAGATCCACCAAGAGAGGGATTCCCTCGTCCGATCGTCCAAAGAAATCTGTTGGGATAGGTCTGTATGATTGCCGTTCCACTGTCTCAACATGCATAACTGAAGAAGTCTGAGGTGGAACCTGTCGAATAGAATGACATTGATGCTGGATACCATGAGCCCGATCACCTCCATACTCTGAGCCACCAAGAGACTGGAGGAGGACTGAAGGGCAAGACAACTGGACGCACTCTTCCTGCGTCGCTGATCTGTGAGAAATATCCTCATGGATATAGAATCTATTATCATTCCCAGGAACTCCATCCTGTTGGTGGGAATCAGGGAGCTCTTTCCTGAGTTTATCTTCCAACTTTGGGATTGGAGTAAAAGAAGAAGAGCCCTCGAGTGATCCTCTGCGAGACTGAACAACGGCGCCTGGACTAGGAAGTCGTCCAGATAAGGCGCCACAGCAATGCCTCTGGATCTGGCCACATCAAGTAGCGCCCCAAGAACCTTTGTGAAGACTCTCAGGCCATCGCCAGACCAAAGGGAAGGACCACAAACTGGAAATGTTGGTCCAGGAATGCAAATCTCAGGAACCTGAAGTGGTCCCTGTTGATTGGCACATGAAGGTAGGCATCCTTCAAGTCTATTGTCGTCATGAACTGACCCTCTTGAACTAGGGGCAGAATAGATCTGATCGTTTCCATTTTTAACGATGGAACAGCCAGAAATTTGTTTAAACATTTTAGGTCCAGAATTGGGTGGAACGTGCCCTCCTTCTTTGGGACCATGAAAAGGTTTGAATAGTACCCTAGACCCCTTTCTGCTGGGGGTACCGGTACAATTACTCAGAGGGAAGAGAGATCCCTCACACACTCTAGAAAGGCATCTCTCTTTTCTGGTCTGGAAGATAGGTTTGACAGGAGGAATTTGCCCCTGGGCAGATGAGATCTGAACCCTATCCTGTATCCTTGGGCGACAACCTCCAGAACACAAGGGTCCTGAACATCCTGCAACCAGGCTTCTGAGAAGAGAGATAATCTGCCCCTTACTTGGCCGGGGACCGGTCGGGGGCCACCCCTTCATGCCGACTTTGTTTCGGCTGGCTTCTTGCTCTGCTTGGACTTATTCCAAGACTGAGCTGGTTAATTCTCTCCTGTATCTTGTTGAGGGGAGTCTCCCTCTCGATCATGTCAGACAGAGCTTCGCACCAATATGTCTCAGCCCCGGTATCCGCTGTATATTGCCGGCTGAAAAACAAACTCTGTGTGTTGAAACATTTTTCTTAACATGTTCTCTAACTTTTTATCCATGGGCTCTTTAAACGACGAACTATCCTCAAGAGGAATCGCCGTCCGCTTCGCGAGCATAGAGATAACACCAACCACCTTAGGGACAGTCCCCCATTGCTTGAGCTGAGAGTTCAGGATGGGGAACAGCTGCTTAAAAGAAGAAGTAGTGCAAAAGGAAGAACCTAATCGGTCCCATTCATTCTTAATAATTTTAGCCATCTTAACAGGAACCGGGAAGGTCTGAGGCACCACCCTATGCTCATTTACTTTATTAAACTTAGGAATCGAAGGTTCCTCTGGTACTTTCGGCTCTGGAACCTCTAGGGTAGCAAGCACATGCTTCAGCCACAAGCGCAAATTTTCCATCCTAAACCTAAAGTCAGGCTCCTCTGTGGTCAGAGCTTTAAATGACATGGACTCCGACCCAGAAGGAACATCCACCGAAGAGTCGGAGTCGTCCTCATCAGCGGATAATCTTTCCGAAATATCCATTGGAGTAGATGACCCCTGGGCCGGATTGCCATATTTTACCTTACGCTTGTACTTAGCAGAACGTGGTAAAGTACTAATCACCTTAGACACTGCCGTTTGCAGTTGATCCGCCAAATTTGGCAGCCAACTGATCTCTCCTGTAGGAGAAATAGTCGAGCCCTGGGGCGCTGCACGTGTAATTGGAGATGAATGTAGGGAACACACCTCACTGTACGGAGAACCCTCAGAGGTGGATGGCTCAGTAGCATTAGACATTCTATTCTTTCTAGATGTCGTAACTTTATCAAGGCATGTGGTACATAGTTGAGCAGGCGGATTTACCAGAACCTCCTCACAATAAACACAAGTACTAGACTTTGTTAAAGAGGGAGTACCCTCTAACGCGTCAGAGTCCTCCATATCTTGCGCCTTTATTACGGACAAGATATACTATATATAAAATGACACCTTTATAACCAATGGCTGGGGCACTCACCACCTCCTATGACCCGGACCACAGAAACCGTTACGCCTCCTGCAATCGCCGGGCAAGCAGAGGAAGTCGATTAGGCCACACCCAGTCAGAACGAATGCCTCGCAGGACCGTCCCTGCACTAGGAAGAAAATGCGCCAAATCTGCTGGGCAAATACTCCCGGAATTGAAACTAAAGTCCACCTATTGCCAGAGCCTCATCTCACACATATCGCAGCAATGACACAATAAACAATATTATGTATAAACCTCCCTGTTCAATAATCCCCCTACCAGGGATATTAACCCTCGATTCTATAAAGATAAAAGGTATCACACTGTGACCCTGTCTTCTGCGTTATCATTATGTATATAAAAAATGAAGCGATCTTACCAGAATCTATGCCGTGGAACAGGAACATGGCCTCTCAAGTGTGACAGTGTAGTAGCATCGCTCCTGACATGGACTTGAGTGTAGAAAGCAGGCAGTGAAACTCGTCTACGCTGATTGCTTATGGAGCTGTTAAAATGAGTCGGGATGGTTTCGCAGAAAGACTCTCCCTGCATCTCCGGACTCTAACTTTCACCCAAGCTCTCACTGAGAGGCTGACAGGACTACTTAAAACTCCAGTCCCATTCCGAAGAGTACTACCCTCCATAAGAGACTACTCCGAATCTTCCAACACTTCTCTGCCAACCTCCTGTGACGAAAGGCAAAGATTGATTGGTGGATGAGGGAAGTGGGGGAGGTATTTAAGCCATCTTCTGGATGGTCCAGCAGTAATTCAGGGCCTGTTAACCAAGAAGAATTTGCAAAGACACTTGCAGACACTGGCCTGGTGGCATGATCTGCAGGATTCATTTCAGATGGAACATAATGCCATTGTTTGGGCTTAGATGATTTCCTGTCTTCAACTGACAAGGCTATTTTGTTGTCATCACTTGTAGTACAAAACACTGTGGTACCCGGATTGTCATCACAAAGGATAGGAGTAACATCAGGTATTTGGATGATGTCAGAAGGCTTCTCCCTTACTTCATGATGGCGAGAGCACTGTTTGAAGTGGGATGCACGTCCATTTTCTAATATGTAAGTTTTGAAGGAGTGGATCTCAGATGACGTACGCATACTATTCAAGCATACATCGCCCACTATCACCCAGCCTAGATCAAGTCTTTGTGCATAAGGGGCATCATCTGGTACATCGCACTGCTCGCGTACTTTATGTACTCTGAGAATGTCTCTTCCTAGCAGGACCAAGATTTCAGCATTCATGTCCATTGCCGGAATCTCACCAACAAGGTGCCTTAAGTGAGGATGGTGATAGGCAGCCTCTGGACTAGGAATCTCTTCCCTTTCGCCTGGTATCTGGTCACACTCGACTAATGTTGGTAGGGGTATGCCTTCATTTCCTTTGATATGAGAGACCATGAATCCATTGGCCCTTCTGCCAAAGGCCTCTACACGACCAGAACAGGTTTTGAGAGTATACGGTGTTGCATGACCCTCTATGCCGAAGATCTCAAAGAATTTAGGCTTAACCAGGGATCTGTTGCTCTGTTCATCTATTATAGCATACACCCTAGCAACTTTCTCAGGTTGATCCTGTGGGTAAATCTTGACTAGACATACCTTGGTACAGCATTTGTAGTCTAAGCCTTCTCCACATACTTCTGTGCATGCAGAGGAAACACTTGCTGTGACTGGAGCACGACTTTGTTGCTCCCCGCCATGAATTGAGACAGGGGTGGAGTCAGTTAGCTGCTGTGGGTTGTCTGGAAGTGGAGTAGGATGCATAGCTGTAACGTGTCTGTTGCTACTGCATTCTGTGCACTTTATAACATCTTTACAGTCTTTAGCAAAGTGACCATAAGAAGCACAACACCTATAGCATACTCCAAGTTTCTGGAGAATCTCCCTGCGCTCTTGTAAAGTCTTTGCCCTAAGCCCACAACATTTCTTAAGAGGGTGAGGCTTCCTGTGAATAGGGCACTGACGATTAGGGTCTTTATCTCTCTCGCCCGAGTCACTCTGGTTTGCAGGAGAGGATACGGGTGATGAGATGTCTGTCCTTTTAACAGATATTGCTCTATTAAAGTCTCTACGTTTAGCTGCCGTGTTATCATACCTTGATGATGTTGGTAAATCTTGACTAGACATACCTTGGTACAGCATTTGTAGTCTAAGCCTTCTCCACATACTTCTGTGCATGCAGAGGAAACACTTGCTGTGACTGGAGCACGACTTTGTTGCTCCCCGCCATGAATTGAGACAGGGGTGGAGTCAGTTAGCTGCTGTGGGTTGTCTGGAAGTGGAGTAGGATGCATAGCTGTAACGTGTCTGTTGCTACTGCATTCTGTGCACTTTATAACATCTTTACAGTCTTTAACAAAGTGACCATAAGAAGCACAACACCTATAGCATACTCCAAGTTTCTGGAGAATCTCCCTGCGCTCTTGTAAAGTCTTTGCCCTAAGCCCACAACATTTCTTAAGAGGGTGAGGCTTCCTGTGAATAGGGCACTGACGATTAGGGTCTTTATCTCTCTCGCCCAAGTCACTCTGGTTTGCAGGAGAGGATACGGGTGATGAGATGTCTGTCCTTTTAACAGATATTGCTCTATTAAAGTCTCTACGTTTAGCTGCCGTGTTATCATACCTTGATGATGTTGGTAAGGATGATGAAGCAGGCAAGTTGGGTTCACAGAAGCTGAAGCTGGGATCGTTTCTCATCCAGGCTTGATTGCTGATGTACCTGCAAAAGTATGGAAATGGAGGAAAGGATACGTTATAGTCTCTTTTGTATCTTGAGCTCTGTTGTGCCCATTTCTCTTGCAGGTTATATGGCAGTTTAGACACCACAGGATTGACACCATGAGCAGTGTCCAGAAAGCTTAGTCCAGGTAGACGTGGGTCTGTCTTTGCCAACTCTAGCTCCATGAGGAGGTCACTTAATTCTTGGAGCTTGCGATAGTCTTTGTTTCCTATTTTTGGGAAGTTTTGCAGTCTCTTGAACAGAGCGCTTTCTATGGCTTCAGAGCTACCATAGGCTTGCTCAAGCCTTGCCCATGCAGCAACGAGGCCTGCATCTGGGTGGTCAACATGTACTGTTCTCAGTCTTTTAACACGATCTGCAGATTCCGGCCCTAGCCACTTTATGAGCAAATCAAGTTCCTCTTTGGTTGTAAGGTCGAGATCAGCGGTAGCAGCCTTGAAGGTTGATCTCCAGGCCCTGTAGCTCTCTGGACAGTTGTCAAACCTTGAGAGGCTTGTGTTAATGAGCTCACGGCGTATCATGTATCTGGCAAAGTCAGTCAAGTCTGATTTCTCACTTTTTGGTGCCAAAGTAACTTGAGGAACCCCTTGGGTGTGAAAGTTCTTTGGTGAAGAGGGGTGAAGTTTACCAGGATAAAATGATGTTGCAAGAGCATTCAACTGTGGTGTAGTCTCTAAGGCTTCTGCTAGCTGTGGCTTGAGCTGCGGCTTGTCACTGGAAGTCACCTTATTGTCAGCGGGAGGTGATGCGGTTTGCTGCTTAGATGCACTTGTGTTGTGGATTTGAAAAGGCTCAGGCATTTGGTGCTAGGAGGTCTCTGTGTTGAGATTGAGAACGATGGTGTTAGTAGTAGGCACAGGAGATGACTCTGTATCGTTGCAAATATTATGCTTTAGCACGTATTTACTAGGGTGTTCAACTGGGTCTTCCAGATCTGCTGGGATATGGCAATCTGAATTAGTACTTTCTCCCATTGCTTGTTCAAGGACTTTCAGCCTTGCTAGGGCTGCTGCTTCTTTCTTTTCCATTTGCAAAACCTTTATTTGGGAATCCACCTTTGCTTGCTGGGCAGCCATTTCTGCTTGCTGGGCAGCCATTTCTGCTTCCCTTCTGATAAAGGAGCTTTGCACTTTTTTTGATTCTGCATCAGCATGGGCCTCTATTAGCTTGTCGCTTAATGTTGAACTTCTGGAGCGAGAGGATCTAGAAGAACGTGCAGTGAGCTTAGTTGATGTGGATCTATGAGATCTGGTCTCCTGCAGTTGAGCAATGCGGAACTCTGCCTTTTCTTTAGCCATTTGCACTAAGAGATCTCTATGTTGGTCCAGTGCATCAGTCCTAGTCAATTCTACTGAAGAGTCCTCTATATTAAAGTCCTGTAAGAAGGCTGTGTATTTTGCAGACAGCTGCTGGTAGCGTTCATATGCAGCAGATAGGTGATCTATAGAGTCTCTCAATTTGGCTGGTTGATCATTAAAATGTGACAAAACTGACATGCATTGTGAAATTCTGTCCCATAGGTCTGACAGATTGCTGGAGTACTCATCTCTAGTAAATTCATAGTTTTCTCTGAGTTTATGTGTCGGTTTTATTGTACGTCTGGGTCTTACACTCTGTTCAGCAATATCTGCAGGATCTGCTCCCTGTACGTCTGTGGGTTCAGAGGCATGATGTATCTGCGTAGGTTCGGCTATAAAAGAGTGCTCAGAGCCTTGTCTAGACATTTTTTAAAGTTTTGCAAAAAATTGTACTGTCTCTTTAAGAAGGCAAACAGCAGCTTAGACAGGTGGTGTAACAGTTCAATGCAGAGAAATAGTTTTCAACATTCAGATGAAGTGCAGTAAACTTGTGCGACATGTGCTTTCGCAAGATGGCGGATGACCCTGAGCTTGATTGCAGATTAAACACACACATATACATAGCAGGCTGTAGGAATTCTATACATCTTTTGACTATTCTGACTCAGATAGTTGTAATAATGATCTATCCCTTGCTGAGACCTCTATGCCTGGCCTGTATAAGAAGATACAATCACTGCAGACAATCCTTGTCAGATAGCTGAACTCACCAATACCTTGTTCATCCACAAAGTTGCTTTATTCTGAATATCAGGTTACAGCAGATAATGAATACAGCAGATGAATGAATGGTTAAAGTATTTTGCGGTCAAAAGATGATACTGATCGTAGCTTGCAATGTATTAACATGAGTGCTTGTTACATGAGGCTGTTAGCTGCAGCCATGACACAGGAAAACATCATAAAACTACAAGGGCGGAGCAATACACAAAAAGGAAATGCATAATAAGGTCAGGGGTAAGATACTGGAAAACAGGAGCATTACCAAAAAGTGTCAGTAGATGGCAGTACAGAACAAACACAGGGAAACCTTGAAAACAATGGCATAAAAATATGATTTCTTAACTATAACAACATGAACATAACAGAGGCTATGTGATATTCTATGCCTCATTGAGGCAGCACATATATATATATATATATATATATATATATATAAAGCTCTGGTAGGGCGTCTTTGCCTCCTCCTGGTAGCCAGGTGATGTAATTCTCCCTGAGGGGAAAAATGGGCCTTAAATCGGTCTCAGGACCCCTCTCAACAATGAATCTGGAGCACCTCATTTCTTCACATTCTTCCTAGGAGGCAAAAATAATACTGACATACTAGAGAGGTGGGAGGGATTAAGTATTCTTGGGGTTTTAGGAATCTTTGCCTCCTCCTAGTGGTCAGGAGGTGAATTCTCAGGAGTAATGGATTGTACCCTCTCAACTCCTTTATGAAAAAAATCCAATTTAATTTACCTCCTTTTTTTGCTACCCTTTATTGGAACATACTGAGGTAAGCTCAGGAGTGTGCATGTCTTGAGGCCGATACACAGCAGCCATCTAGTGCTCGTCATGTGCATACTCCTCAGCTTCTCTAGATATGCTCTGAATGAAAGAAGCTAAGTTTTAGCAAATAATACTAAAAAAAGTAAATGTGACAATAGAAGTACATTTTGAAAGTTTTTGTTAAATTGTACTCTCTCATCATAAATCATGAGGTAAAGCGCAACCTGCTGGTGTCTCAAATTAAAGTCTGCTAGGCAGTCTTTATGTTTAAGGGACATTCTCCTATTTATGAAAAGATGTTTATACGATTGTGTGCCTTATTTTGTATTCATTTAGTTTCTACCTTGACTCAAGCAGCTTGGTTTTGGATAATGAGGCTCTAGCATTACATTATGAATCAGATCAGTGAGTGGACGTTATTGACTGGATAGTATTACTGCCAAAGAATGTGAAGAGACTGGCTGTCCTGGCAACAACCTGCCTGGCTCTCAAGATTGTGGGGGCTGAAGTGTGAATAAGGAAAGAGGAAATGGGCTTATATGCACATATATAAAAACATGGAGCTGACTATCACATATTTCATCTAATGACTAGTGTAGTTCACAAGTAATTTTTTGGTTTCTAAATTTTAAATATTTAAGCATTTTTCAGGTATAAAAATACATTTTTATGTCGTATAAATTAATTTCTCATAAACACTTGATCCTTTAATCAATGCAGCCCATCTAAGTGCTTCATCCTAGGAGTTCCAGGATTTTGGTGGGGGGCTTCAGACTTAGCAAAAGCAAATGTTTGCTACATATAGTGCTCTTATTTCTAAATTAAACGCTCTACTTTTACACGTACATTGTTCTTTTTTATGGAGCTGAGTTCAGTGGCAGTTCTAGGGGTTGTAATATTAGACGAGTAAGCCCCTTATCTATACCTTGCATCCTTTATTTGTGGTGACAACTTTTTGGACCAGTAACCTTAAATGTTATGTACTAGAACCACCCCTTCTGTTGTGTGAAATATTACTGCCAGAGAGCAATGTAATAAAAATGTATATAAAAGCGCATAGTAACTTTACTGAATAGATCTTTTTCACTGTAAACATCTCATGTATACTCATTGCAATAATACATCCTCTAAACTAATTAAGTATTCACTGTGTTTGTATGTGCGTGTAACCATAAAAGTCTAATTTGCATAAGATAAAAGTGGCTTTTTACCAGTTTTCAAAATAAAACCAAAAAGCAATACTGCCTGTACTACATTTGTTTTCTTTTAATGTGTTCCAAATGACTTGTTATACCTACTGCAGGTATTAAATGTATTTGAAATTATTCCATAGTATTTTTATTATTATTTGGAATAGCTGATTTTGCTCATTAAAACCATCACCTGTTGTTATCAAGGACAAACCCATAAAATGGACTGAGTCTACAAGTAAAGCAGACCTTCTAATGTTATATATGTCTATACAGATAGGTAAAGAAATGCTAATTATGGATGGGCCAGCTATTTCAGATACAAAATCTCTCTCTCACCTGCCACCCACTAGGACATTAATTAGTGTTATCGTATCCTGTTTACATTTTTTTTTTACAGATAATGTTTATTATTAATATTTTCAATGTAAGTGGTGGTTTCTACAGGCAAACAACGCTATTTAAAAACATAAATTATGCTTACCTGATAATTTTATTTCCATCGAGGGGAGGAGAGTCCACGGCTTCATTTAGAACCTGGCCACTAGGAGGAGGCAAAGACACCCCAGCCGAAGGCTTAAATACCATACCTCCCCCACTTCCCTCATCCCCCAGTCATTCTGCTGAGGGAACAAGGAACAGTAGGAGAAATATCAGGGTATAAATGGTGCCAGAAGAACAAAAACTTAATGTAGGTCCACCCACAGGAGCAACGGGCGGGAGCCGTAGACTCTCCTCCCTTCGATGGAAATAAAATTATCAGGTAAGCATAATTTATGTTTTCCATCTAAAGGGGAGGAGAGTCCACGGCTTCATTCATTACTTGTGGGAACAAATACCCAAGCTCTAGAGGACACTGAATAAAAAACGGGAGGGCAAAAAATGCGGACCCTAATCTGAGGGCACCACAGCCTGTAAAACCTTTCTCCCAAAAACTGATTCCGCTGTAGCAAAAACGTCAAATTTGTAAAACTTTGTAAAGGTATGTAAGGAGGACCAGGTAGCCACCTTACAAATCTGCTCCATAGAGGCCTCATTCTTGAAGGCCCAAGAAGAAGCCACAGCTCTAGTCGAATGAGCCGTGATCCTCTGAGGAGGCTTATGTCCCGCTGTCTCATAAGCTAAGCGAATCATGCTCCTTAACCAAAAGGACAAAAAAGTAGAAGAGGCTTTCTGCCCCTTGCGCTTCCCTGCATACACCACAAAAAGAGATGTAGATTGTCTGAAATCCTTTGTAGCCTGAAGATAAAACTTCAATGCTCGAACCACGTCCAAATTATGTAACCTCTCCTTAGGAGAAGAGGGGTTAGGACACAAAGAAGGAACTACTATTTCCTAATTGATGTTACAGTTAGACACAACTTTGGGAGGAAATCCCAAACCAGTGTGCAGAACAGCCTTATCAGCGTGAAAGACCAAATAAGGAGGCTCATATTGCAAGGCAGCCAACTCAGAGCCTCTACAAGCCAATGCAACAGCCAACAGAAAGAGAACCTTCCAGGAAAGAATCTTAATGTCAATAGAGTGCATAGGTTCAAACGGAACCCTCTGCAATACCCTCAGAACCAAGTTCAAGCTCCAAGGAGGAGCGGACTGTCAGGCCTGATTCTAGACAGAGCCTGAACAAAGAACTGACTATCAGGAAGCTCAGCGTGCCTTTTATGCAACAAAACAGATAATGCCAAAATCTGTCTCTTCAAGGAACTGGTGGCAAGTCCCTTTTCCAAACCATCCTGGAGAAAAGACAGAATCCTGGATACCTTAGCCTTGTGCCAAGGATATCCATGCTTCTCACACCAGGACAAGTAAGTCCTCCACACCTTATGATAGATGCGACGAGTGACCGGCTTCCTAGCCGTGTATCAATCACTCTCTCAGAAAAAACTCTCTTGGCCAAGACTAAGTGTTCAATCTCCACAGTCAGCCACAGAAAATCTAGATTTTGATGTAGAAAGGGACCCTGTACCAACAGATCCCTGCAACAGGGTAACCTCCATGGAGGAGAAGATAACATCCCCACCAGATCTGCAAACCACGACCTCCGCAGCCACAACGGAGCAATCAGAATAGTCAAAGCTTGCTCCTGCTTGATGCGGGCCACTACACGAGGTAGAAGTGGCAATGGTGGAAAAATGTAAACTAGGTTGAACCCCCAAGGCACCGCTAAAGCATCTATCAGCTCTGCCTGGGGATCCCTGGACTGCAACCCGTATCTGAGTAGATTGCAATTGAGTCTGGACGCCATGAGGTCTATCTCTGGCATCCCCCATCTGTGATAAATCCCCGCAAACACCTCGGGATGGAGAGACCATTCCCCCCGGATGGAAGGATTGCCTGCTGAGGAAATCTGCTTCCCAGTTGTCCACACTCGGAATGTGGATTGCTGAGAGTGAGCAGTTGTGGGACTCTGCCAATTCCAATATCCGAGAAACCTCCCTCATTGCCAGAGAGCTTCTCATCCCCCCTGGTGGTTGATGTAAGCCACCAAGGTAATGTTGTCTGTCTGGAATCTGATGAAGCTGAACGACCCCAGTAGAGTCCATGCCTTCAGAACATTGTAGATCACGCAAAGTTCCAGAATAGTTAAAGGATGGTCTCAGGAAGGATGTCCCTTGGGACAATTGTTCTGGACAGATCCACCAAGAGAGGGATTCCCTCGTCCGATCGTCCAAAGAAATCTGTTGGGATAAGTCTGTATGATTGCCGTTCCACTGTCTCAACATGCATAACTGAAGAAGTCTGAGGTGGAACCTGTCGAATAGAATGACATTGATGCTGGATACCATGAGCCCGATCACCTCCATACTCTGAGCCACCAAGAGACTGGAGGAGGACTGAAGGGCAAGACAACTGGACGCACTCTTCCTGCGTCGCTGATCTGTGAGAAATATCCTCATGGATATAGAATCTATTATCATTCCCAGGAACTCCATCCTGTTGGTGGGAATCAGGGAGCTCTTTCCTGAGTTTATCTTCCAACTTTGGGATTGGAGTAAAAGAAGAAGAGCCCTCGAGTGATCCTCTGCGAGACTGAACAACGGCGCCTGGACTAGGAAGTCGTCCAGATAAGGCGCCACAGCAATGCCTCTGGATCTGGCCACATCAAGTAGCGCCCCAAGAACCTTTGTGAAGACTCTCAGGCCATCGCCAGACCAAAGGGAAGGACCACAAACTGGAAATGTTGGTCCAGGAATGCAAATCTCAGGAACCTGAAGTGGTCCCTGTTGATTGGCACATGAAGGTAGGCATCCTTCAAGTCTATTGTCGTCATGAACTGACCCTCTTGAACTAGGGGCAGAATAGATCTGATCGTTTCCATTTTTAACGATGGAACAGCCAGAAATTTGTTTAAACATTTTAGGTCCAGAATTGGGTGGAACGTGCCCTCCTTCTTTGGGACCATGAAAAGGTTTGAATAGTACCCTAGACCCCTTTCTGCTGGGGGTACCGGTACAATTACTCAGAGGGAAGAGAGATCCCTCACACACTCTAGAAAGGCATCTCTCTTTTCTGGTCTGGAAGATAGGTTTGACAGGAGGAATTTGCCCCTGGGCAGATGAGATCTGAACCCTATCCTGTATCCTTGGGCGACAACCTCCAGAACACAAGGGTCCTGAACATCCTGCAACCAGGCTTCTGAGAAGAGAGATAATCTGCCCCTTACTTGGCCGGGGACCGGTCGGGGGCCACCCCTTCATGCCGACTTTGTTTCGGCTGGCTTCTTGCTCTGCTTGGACTTATTCCAAGACTGAGCTGGTTAATTCTCTCCTGTATCTTGTTGAGGGGAGTCTCCCTCTCGATCATGTCAGACAGAGCTTCGCACCAATATGTCTCAGCTCCGGTATCCGCTGTATATTGCCGGCTGAAAAACAAACTCTGTGTGTTGAAACATTTTTCTTAACATGTTCTCTAACTTTTTATCCATGGGCTCTTTAAACGACGAACTATCCTCAAGAGGAATCGCCGTCCACTTCGCGAGCATAGAGATAACACCATCCACCTTAGGGACAGTCCCCCATTGCTTGAGCTGAGAGTTCAGGATGGGGAACAGCTGCTTAAAAGAAGAAGTAGTGCAAAAGGAAGAACCTAATCGGTCCCATTCATTCTTAATAATTTTAGCCATCTTAACAGGAACCGGGAAGGTCTGAGGCACCACCCTATGCTCATTTACTTTATTAAACTTAGGAATCGAAGGTTCCTCTGGTACTTTCGGCTCTGGAACCTCTAGGGTAGCAAGCACATGCTTCAGCCACAAGCGCAAATTTTCCATCCTAAACCTAAAGTCAGGCTCCTCTGCGGTCAGAGCTTTAAATGACATGGACTCCGACCCAGAAGGAACATCCACCGAAGAGTCGGAGTCGTCCTCATCAGCGGATAATCTTTCCGAAATATCCATTGGAGTAGATGACCCCTGGGCCGGATTGCCATATTTTACCTTACGCTTGTACTTAGCAGAACGTGGTAAAGTACTAATCACCTTAGACACTGCCGTTTGCAGTTGATCCGCCAAATTTGGCAGCCAACTGATCTCTCCTGTAGGAGAAATAGTCGAGCCCTGGGGCGCTGCATGTGTAATTGGAGATGAATGTAGGGAACACACCTCACTGTACGGAGAACCCTCAGAGGTGGATGGCTCAGTAGCATTAGACATTCTATTCTTTCTAGATGTCGTAACTTTATCAAGGCATGTGGTACATAGTTGAGCAGGCGGATTTACCAGAACCTCCTCACAATAAACACAAGTACTAGACTTTGTTAAAGAGGGAGTACCCTCTAACGCGTCAGAGTCCTCCATATCTTGCGCCTTTATTACGGACAAGATATACTATATATAAAATGACACCTTTATAACCAATGGCTGGGGCACTCACCACCTCCTATGACCCGGACCACAGAAACCGTTACGCCTCCTGCAATCGCCGGGCAAGCAGAGGAAGTCGATTAGGCCACACCCAGTCAGAACGAATGCCTCGCAGGACCGTCCCTGCACTAGGAAGAAAATGCGCCAAATCTGCTGGGCAAATACTCCCGGAATTGAAACTAAAGTCCACCTATTGCCAGAGCCTCATCTCACACATATCGCAGCAATGACACAATAAACAATATTATGTATAAACCTCCCTGTTCAATAATCCCCCTACCAGGGATATTAACCCTCGATTCTATAAAGATAAAAGGTATCACACTGTGACCCTGTCTTCTGCGTTATCATTATGTATATAAAAAATGAAGCGATCTTACCAGAATCTATGCCGTGGAACAGGAACATGGCCTCTCAAGTGTGACAGTGTAGTAGCATCGCTCCTGACATGGACTTGAGTGTAGAAAGCAGGCAGTGAAACTCGTCTACGCTGATTGCTTATGGAGCTGTTAAAATGAGTCGGGATGGTTTCGCAGAAAGACTCTCCCTGCATCTCCGGACTCTAACTTTCACCCAAGCTCTCACTGAGAGGCTGACAGGACTACTTAAAACTCCAGTCCCATTCCGAAGAGTACTACCCTCCATAAGAGACTACTCCGAATCTTCCAACACTTCTCTGCCAACCTCCTGTGACGAAAGGCAAAGAATGATTGGGGGATGAGGGAAGTGGGGGAGGTATTTAAGCCTTTGGCTGTGGTGTCTTTGCCTCCTCCTGGTGGCCAGGTTCTTAATTCCCACAAGTAATGAATGAAGCCGTGGACTCTCCTCCCCTTTAGATGGAAATAAGAAGTCACAATTTTCTTGTAGGCTGTGATATGTTTCCTACATGGTTTTAGTGCAAAAAGTTAAACTTTCTATGGACTCTTATTTTTTAGAACTTTCCATAAGAGAACCACTGTGACAGAAACAATGACAACAACAAGGGCTGATGTTAAATTATCCCATGAAGTATTGCATTCTTCTTCTTTTTTGCCCCTTTCTTGGTCGTTATATGTAGTATTACGGTTGTGCAGAGCTTTATCATTACCCTCAGTAAGATTAACCATGGGCTTCTCTTGCACATGGATCGTAAATCTTCTAATATCACTGTCATGTAAGCTGACTTCTTCAGGTTCTAATGGTTCATCCAATTGGGCACCGTGTCGGAAAGGTTCTTGCGCCCACCCACCATCATTCATTCTTGCTTCACTAGTATTTGATTTTCTGGAAGGCGGTGAAGTTTCAAAATTGTAATCATTTTCTTCTGGATGTGTTTTGCCATTGGAATATGCCAACGAACTACTAGTAGATCCTTCAGCAACAGTTGAGAGTTTTTGTACTGGAAATTTATTTTTTCTTTCTTCATTTGTTCTTCTGTCTGGATTGGAAGCAAGATTGGGCTGATTATGCTGATTATTACTGTTTAAACCGCTTATCCTTAGGGAATCAAAAGATTCACTAATTTCAAGACGGCGATCAAAAGATAAAGGCTGCATTGACATAAGTACATCTGGCTTGCTGAAATTGATTTCATCTTCGTCATGACAGTTCTCTGGTCTTGGTGGATTTACAGTATTAGACATTTCGACCTGCAAAAAAACAAGAAAAAGTATATAATATATAAGAATATCATTACATTGAACAAATCTACACTTTTGGAGGAATTACAGCTTCAGAATTTGCATTTACACCCCTTCTAGTATCTTGTCTTCTCAAAAAACTAAGGGCCAGATTACAAGTGGAGCGCTAAATATCGCTTTCGCTAATGTGCGCTAGTATTACAAGTTGAGCACAATGTGAACTCAAGCTCACAAGAGCGTGCTTCCATAGGCTTTCGTGATTCAGATAGAGCATGTAATTTTAAGCACCTTTCTAATTTACTCCTATTATCATTTTTTATTCGTTATCTTGCTATCTTTATTTGAAAAAGAAGGCATCTAAACTTTTTTTTTGGTTCAGATCTCTAGACAGCACTTTTTTATTGGTGGATGAATTTATCCACCAATTAGCAAGAACAACCCAGGTTATTCATCAAAAATTGGCCGTCATCTAAACTTACATTCTTGCATTTCAAATAAAGATACCAAGGGAATGAAGAAAATTTGATAATAGGAGTAAATTAGAAAGTTGCATAAAAATTCATGCTCTATCTGAATAATAAAAAGTAAAAAGATATACAGAGGGCGACTCCTAGTGTGGAATTAGTAAGCAGAGTGTGAACCCACCAGCTTTACCCTTCAGAGATATACTCACAAAGTATAGAGCACACTGTAGTGCTAATGAAGCAAGCTGGGTATATTAAAAGTGGCCCAGCACACATACCACTCCGGTGAAAGATGGTCCAATGTATTCAAAATGTTCAGATAAACAATCCAGGAGACTCCAGATATATATAAAAAAACACTTTATATAAAGATATAACAGTGTACAATAAAAATCAGTAGAATTCGCTACGCGTTTCTCAGAGCTACCACTCTGTTTCCTCAGGCAAGTTATACTGATCTAAAACTGAAGTCTCCTATTTATACATCCTCAAATAAATTAAAACATTGGTCACACCCAATTTACCAATTATTTCCTGAGGATTTCTTTCCTCCCCTTTGTTCATAATAGAAAGTTGGAGGAAAGAAATCCTCAGGAAATAAAGAAATTATTAACCATATAAAATATAAATAAATAGTGCATTCACTTTCATAAAGAGAGATTGCTGAAAATTTAATGAACCAACTATATGAGTGCTGTATTTGTTTTTTTGCTGAAACACTATTGTGCATACTGTATATGTTTTCTTCCGAAATGTTTATGAGATATATTGTAATATCTGCCACATACTTGTTTTGATACTAACTGTATATGTTAAAGTAGATCTATGCATACAATGGGTTATACATTCACATACTGGTATCAAGAAAAGTCAGTTTGTATTGTGAGGGTCACCATAGCAACATTTGCATAAGTAATTGGTAAATTGGGTGTGACCAATGTTTTAATTTATTTGAGGATGTATAAATAGGAGACTTCAGTTTTAGATCAGTATAACTTGCCTGAGGAAACAGAGTGGTAGCTCTGAGAAACGCGTAGCGAATTCTACTGATTTTTATTGTACACTGTTATATCTTTATATAAAGTGTTTTTTTATATATATCTGGAGTCTCCTGGATTTTTTATCTGAACATTTTGAATACATTGGACCATCTTTCACCGGAGTGGTATGTGCGCTGGGCCACTTTTAATATACCCAGCTTGCTTCATTAGCACTACAGTGTGCTCTATACTTTGTGAGTATATCTCTGAAGGGTAAAGCTGGTGGGTTCACACTCTGCTTACTAATTCCACACTAGGAGTCGCCCTCTGTATATCTTTTTACTTTTCAGATGATTTTGGAAATCTACTAAGAGGAGCTGCCCTAGCATTCTAATGCACAGTCAACTGGGACACTGATAAGTTTCCAGACTGCTCATCTAGGCATTATCTTTGCCTTCACTACATGTGAGTACAAAATCTATATCTCATTCTATTTATCCTTATATATACTGGCTACACTAGGAGGCGCCCTTTCTTTTTTGTTTCATTTGTCTATCTGAATAATGAAAGAAAAAGGAAATTTATGCTTACTTGATAAATTGATTTCTTTTACGATATACCGAGTCCACGGGTTTCATCCTTTACTTGTGGGATATAATCCTCCTGCTAACAGGAAGTGGCAAAGAGCACCACAGCAGAGCTGCTATATAGCTCCTCCCTTAACTCCTCCCCCCAGTCATTCGACCAAAGGTATAGGAAGAGAAAGGGAAAGAATTAACAAGGTGCAGAGGTGACTGAAGTTTATATAAAAAATAAATCCTGTCTGGGGCGGAGCCGGCAGCTGACATGAGAGCAGCTTAACTCCGGAGCTCCGCCGCAAGTAGCCCTTTAATCCCACACATATCCTGGCCATCCACCTCTAAATCGCCTTGCTGAGCACAGGCTCCTATCCATCTAAGCCCCAGGGAGGGCAGAGGGGTAAATTTGCTACGTTCCGGATCGCGCAGGCCTCAGCACCTAAATGGCCGTCATAGGCCCCATCAAGCACCGGACTCGCCGCCCATCTTTCTCGGGGCCTTACCGCCTGCCCCAGAGCTCTTACAGAGGCACCAACACGGCGGATCCCCTCCCTACACCCTAACCCACTCTCCGGCACGATTTCAAATTAGGCCGCACAGAGGACTGGACCGCGGCCGCAACTTTAGGCCGGGAATTGGGCCTAACACGGCACTCGCCACGGAACCGGGTAAGCCAGCACCCTCACAGCCTCTGCTCACACCACAGCAGATTCGCTGTACAGGCCTCTCCATCCCTCTTATCAGCCCTCACTGACTCTGCCCCACACATAATGGCAACCTGAATTGGGGCTTGGGCCTAACACTAAAAACGATCCAGCAACCAGCAAGCCTCATTACCCACCCCTAACTACTATCTAATCCTACCAAGGACTACTTCCTACAAACTTAAGATACCTACATAGAGGATCCCCCTCATCTGGGCTATAATTCCCTGAAAGCGCAAGCCTGATTCTCTCCCTCAGGGCATATAAAACAAAGGGGGGTTAAAACAACACAAAACAAAGGGGAAAAAAAAAAAGAAAGCAGGAAGAAACTAAAAGAAAAGAGGAAAGTACAACAAAATAAAGACACTATTCCTTTTCCAATCTCTAGGAATCAGCTCCTCATATCCCAACACACCCTGCTTTGTTCCACCTGCAGCCTTAGCCATCTACCTGCCAACCACCCTTCATAAGGTGATATCGCATAGTGCAGGGACACCCCACTTTTCAACACCTAACATCCTACCTGGTCCACGCACTAATCAACATGGCGTCAAAACGCAACACGAAACAGGACAAATTGATCAAGCCTGCAACAGGCAAACCCCTTACCATGTCCTCTTTTTTACAATGTCCTGACCCAATCTCTCCTACTACCCCTAGGCCCAGGGAAACCCCCCCCCCCTGCACACCCACAAGAGCTACAAACAAGCAGCACCCAGTCAGAGACCTGACAACTCTCACCTACCTTTCTGAAAAGTCTACCATCAAAGCAAGATATCGCGGACATAGTCCGATCCTGCATTAGAGAGGAACTTGCAGAGATGAAGCAGGACATTCACACGCTAAGCTTCTAGGTTGAGACCCTGGAGAGTAACCAGGACACCATCAAAGAAGATGTAAATCAACTAAGTGAGCAACTCGCTTCCCAACATCAAACTATTCTCTCACTTCAAGAAAAAATAGACGATTTAGAGAACCGAAGCATCAGGGGGGTGCTCGAATCGATTTTACCTAGAGACTTTCCAGTCTACCTCCAAGACCTGTTTCGCCATTTAAAAGACCCATCTTTTCCAGATGATATCCAATGGGTCAGGGCACACAGGACATTGAGACCAAAACCACCCGACTCAGCCCCACCAAGAGACATTGTAATACGCTTTAAAGTCTTTCAAGAAAAAGAAATGCTCTTAAACCAATCCCGCAAAAATCAACCTACCCGTTTTAGGGGCAACGTACTACAATTTTTTCAAGATCTGTCAACTCGGACCCTGCAGCGCAGGAAAGAGTTCTCACCCCTCACAACCCTACTCAGAAACAAAAGGATCCCATACAGATGGGGTTTTCCTACAAACGTCTGGACTATTAGCAACAACACTCACATAGTTTGCAAAACTCCAGAGGATATCCAATCATTCTGCTCATCACTTGGACTTGATCCTCCTACAGAAGTACCCTCTCAGGGACAGAAGACACCCCAGAATCCCAAGAGACTGAGCAACCCCGCAGAGTCTTGGCACACTGCCACTCACAAAAAAACCAAGCCATTTAACACTGCAACTAGAAGACAAACTCCCTCTAGCCCTACCTCCTCCTGCAGTAAGTCACCCTAGAGGACTACTTGTCTTCCAGCCCCTAGAGACGTTGCAAGACACTTTGAACTTTGGGTAATGTCTTCTTTTCTTAGTATGGGCAAGTAGAATTGAATGCTATACCCTCTGTACCCTCCTACCTCCCTTCCCACCTTTTCTCAGCACTCTTCCCCTACCACCCTCACCCCATTCCCCTCCCTTTCCCTTCCCTCCCACCACTTACAGGATGACAGGATGTCTGTCAAATTAAACGAAACAAAAAAAAGAACCATTAGGGCTTTTTGCGGTACCACCCCCACACCGCTCTCAGTTATGCCCTATAATAGGATGAGAACTTTTTCATTTTTTTGTTGTTGTTTTTTGAAGCTCAGTTCATGTTTGTTACAGCCATCAATGTTATAATGTTAATTATGTTTCATTGTTCATATTGTTATACACTCTATATACTTTTTTTTTCTCCTGCAGGTATACTATTCTTAAAGCAAACTCCACCCCACCACAATAGGCCCACAACAACTATGCTGTCTTATCTAGTCAACACATTAATCACTACTAATCCATGACGTCCAAAGACACCATTGACCAGACAAGAACACTAACTCTCCTTACACAAAACGTGAAAGGACTGAACTCTCCACACAAGAGATCAAAAGCTTTACTTGATCTCTCCAAAAGACAGGCCGATATCTTGTTTCTGCAAGAGACACACTTTAGACGCAACAGGGAACCCAAGTACTTCGGTAAGATTTACACCACTCATTACCATAGCTCTGATACTTCTAAAAGAAGCGGGGTCAGCATCTTACTTCACAAATCGCTCCCCTTCACTCTGTTACACACAGCGAAAGACTCTGGCGGCAGGTTTCTTGCCTTAGTGGGTCTGCTTTTTGGCAGACCGGTCACATTAATAAATATTTATGCCCCAAATACCAATCAAACCCCCTTTTTCAAATATATACTTAACAAAATAGTCAATATCGCAAAGGGACCCACCTTTTTCGCTGGCGACTTCAATGTACCAATACAACCAATGAAAAATAGCTCCAACCCCAATCTCTAAAAAAATCACGAACACGCTTTGGGTAGGACTACGGAACCTTAACCTACACGACACCTGGCGCTTCATTCACCCAGACACTAGAGATTATACTTTCTTTTCATACCCCAACAAGACATATAGTCGTTTAGACAAAACTCAGCTCCAACATACAGGAATACTTCCGCTTAAATGCGCTCTCGGTAGCCAGTAGATACACGATCTGGGAAGCGCACAAATGCGTGATCAGGGGGGAATTAATTAAATTAAAAGCCCAATACCAGAGATCACAAAGACAATCGTACAAAGATCTCTCAGACACGTTCGCCCGCCTAGATTTAGCCCACAAATTGTCCCCACGGATCCACTAATAGCAACTAACCTACAAGAAGCCAGACAAGCCCTAGATAGTTTTCTGCAAATTGAATATCAGGCACTCAGGACAAAAACCAACAGTATGTTCTTCCATGAGAGCAATAGATCAGGCAAACTTCTAGCCAGAGCCATAAAAAAAAAAAAAAAAAGAGACTAAAAGCCTAAATAAACAACCACCCTCACCAGCACCACAGACATCTTACAATCCTTCCATGACTATTATTCAAAACTTTACAACATTAACAAAGATTCCACAATGGGCGGATCCCCCCTGAACTTACCCTCTTACCTAGCACAAGCACAGTTACCTAAAATAACACCTGAGCAAACTCGACATCTTAATAACCCCATTTCCCAGCCCGAAATGCTCGCGGCTATCAAATCACTTGACAACGGGAAAAGCCCCGGCCCAGACGGCTTTACCGGAAAATACTACCACTCTTTCTCCTCCCTACTTCTACCCCATCTCATCCAACTCTTTAATTAAGTATCAGAAATCAACCCCTTCCCTCAATCAATGCTAGAAGCACAAATAGTTGTATTCCCGAAACCAGGCAAACCCCCCACCACACCTGGCAATTTCCGCCCAATATCCCTTTTAAACATAGACATCAAGTTATACGCCAAAATACTTGCCGCCCGTATCAACAATATCCTGCCATCAATCGTACATACTAACCAAGCTGGGTTTACCCCCCTTAGAGAAACTAAGGACAACAGCACCAAAATTCTCCTTTTAATGGAACATGCTACCACTAATAACATACCCTCCGCATTCATTTCAATGGATGCGGAGAAAGCCTTCGATAGGCTAGATTGGCAATTTCTACAGGCAACACTAAAACAATTCGGTTTTGAACAACTGTTCATAGGGAAAATATTCTCCCTCTATAACCACCCCCAAGCAAAAATCAAACTAAACGATACACTCTCCCACCCATTTGACATTACAAACGGCACACGGCAGGGATGCCCTCTTTCCCCTATCCTGTTTGTCCTTGCCATAGAAGTTCTAGCCTCTTACATCAGGCACAACGAGGCCATACACGGATTCAAAATAACCCAACAAGAATACAAAGTCACTCTGTACGCTGACAATCTCTTCCTTACCATCACACAACCTAAATTGTCACTCCCCTCCCTGATGCAAACCCTTCACACCTACGGCTCCTTCTCTAATTTCAAGATCAATATTACCAAATCAGAATTACTGCCCGTTGAACTACACTCGGCTGACCTAGACGCAATACAGTCATTAGCTCACTTTCGTCTCCAACGCCAATCCATAAAATATCTAGGAGTCCACATATCCCCACATTTACAGGTTATACTCGACTTAAATTTTAAAGCCATTTTCAACACAACAAATGCTTTACTTAGATCCTGGAGCAACAAGCCAATCTCTTGGTTGGGCAGGATTAATTCGGTTAAAATGACCCTCTTTCCTAAATTACTATACGTCTTCCAAACTCTACCAATACCTACCCCAAATCCCCTAATTCATAAACTCCAAAAATCTATCATCTCCTACATATGGCAACATAAGAGACCCCGAATAGCCACCGCCACACTATACCGCCCCAAAGAGCTAGGCGGCCTCGGGATCCCAAACTTAATGCAATATAGGCTAGCCTCCTTCTACTCCCGAATCATTCACTGGAGCAGACACACAAAGAATGGGTACTCCTTGAGCACTCGCTATCCTCCACCACTCACCTAAGCAGCAAATGCTGGCTATCACCCAACAAACGAAATCTACCAATACACCTTCCAGCTATAACCAAAGAGACTTTTAAGTTATGGGATTCGCATATTAAACGCTATAACCACGTATCAACAATATGCTCTCCGCTAACCCCCCTCCGCAATAATCCCGACTTTCCTGTCAAACTATTCCCACATGCAACTCAACCCTCCATATATCCAGATCCCTTCCTTGCCACGCACTACTCATAAATGGGAAACCCAAGACACTACCCGAAATAACACTCACCCTAGAGACTGCACAAATAAACTGGTTCCAATACCGACAACTCTCAGACTTCCTTACTAAACATCCCAAGAGAGTCCAACTCACACGTCCTTTAACCAGCTTTGAAAGCAGCATCATTAATGAAACATTAAGCAAAGGCTTTCTTTCGCACACAAATTACTCATGCAAACGTACCACCTATCCCTCCCCTCTTACATACAAAAATGGGAAAGAGAAATCGGCTCCACTCAAACTCACAAAGACTGGTTGAAAATTGTTTCCTACATGACGAAATCTTCATCCTCCATTTATACAATGGAGATGAACGTCAAACTTCTATACATATGGTATTACACCCCATATCGACTACATGCCATTCTCCCCGAGCTCTCACCGAACTGTTGGAGGGGTTGTAATGCCATAGGCACCCCAAAGCACATATGGTGGACATGCCCCATCGCCCAGGCATACTGGGAAACAATTAAAATGGAATTCGAAATTCTCTTATCAACAACTCTCGAACTAAACATCTGGTTCTTCCTTTTTAACAAGTTCAATAAAATAAAATGTAAACTACGACTGACATTACTAACAATTATGACAAATTCAGCAAAACGGCTGATACCAAAAAATTGGAAAAGCCATAACCTCCCATCAATTTCAGTCTGGAAGGAAGCGACCTCTCAGTCACTCAAACTAGAAAAATACCACTATAACCGTAATAAACAGACAGACGACTATAACTCAATTTGTTTTCTATGGGAAGAATACCACCACCCACGACATAAGAAACCCAACAGTACCCCTTCTCCATATATCTCCCATTCCATTCCGCTGCCTGTATTCGTCAAAAGACTTTTAGCCCTAACCGACTCATCACCCATCCCTACGGCCTAATAACTCCTTTCTCTCTTACCTGCAGGAACTATGCATTCAGATGATACCTTATGCAGTTAAATGCTTATGTTGACACTTATTAACTAAATTTAAATTAACCAATAGTTGTGCATACCGTTGTTGACCCGTAAAGGGTATCTTACTCCTGAAGAAAAATGTTTTTCTACTTCTCTTTTTTTCCGTCAGTTACACTTCTTCTGTCGTTCCTTTGTATTTATAGAATAACAAAAAACTGATGCATATGTAACCATTTCGCATATTTTCATGTCTGTATTGGTTATAAGTTTTTCAATAAAGCATTTGAAAACAAAAACAATAAAAAAAAAAATCCTGTCTCAAAATGAAAGGGTGGGCCGTGGACTCGGTATATCGTAAAAGAAATCAATTTATCAGGTAAGCATAAATTTCCTTCTCTTTTACAAGATATACCGAGTCCACGGGTTTCATCCTTTACTTGTGGGATACCAATACCAAAGCTTTAGGACACGGATGAAAGGGAGGGACAAGACAGGAACCTAAACGGAAGGCACCACTGCTTGAAGCACCTTTCTCCCAAAATTAGCCTCAGAAGAAGCAAAAGTATCAAATTTGTAAAATTTGGAAAAAGTATGAAGGGAGGACCAAGTCGCAGCCTTACAAATCTGTTCAACAGAAGCATCGTTTTTAAAAGCCCTAGTGGAAGCCACCGCCCTAGTGGAATGAGCTGTAATCCTATCAGGGGGCTGCTATCCAGCAGTCTCATGTGCCAGGTGGATGATGCTTCTCAGCGAAAAAGAGAGCGAGGTGGCCGTAGCTTTTTGACCCCTATGTTTCCCGGAATAAACAACAAACAGGGAAGATGTTTGACGGAAATCCTTGGTCGCTTGTAAATAAAATTTTAAAGAACGAACCACGTCCAAGTTATACAACAGGCGTTACTTCTTAGAGGAAGGATTAGGACACAAGGAAGGAACCATAATTTCCTGATTAATATTCTTGTTTGAAATAACCTTAGGAAGAAATCCAGGTTTAGTCCGCAAAACCACCTTATCAGAATGGAATATAAGATAAGGGGAATCACAATGCAATGCAGAAAGCTCAGAAACTCTTCGAGCAGAAGAGATAGCTACCAAAAATAAAACTTTCCAAGATAACAGCTTAATATCTATGGAATGCATGGGTTCAAACGGAACCCCTTGAAGAACATTAAGAACTCAATTCAAACTCCATGGCGGAGCAATTGGTTTAAACACAGGCTTGATTCTGATTAAAGCCTGGCAAAATGCCTGAACATCTGGTACATCTGCCAGATGCTTGTGAAGCAAAATTGAAAAGGCAGAAATTTGTCCCTTCAAGGAACTAGCTGATAAACCCTTCTCCAATCCTTCTTGGAGAAAAGACAAAATCCTAGGAATCCTAACCTTACTCCATGAGTAACCCTTGGATTCACACCAACAAAGATATTTACGCCATATCTTATGGTAAATCTTTCTAGTGAACGGCTTGCAAGCCTGAATCAGAGTATCAATGACTGGCTCAGAGAAACCCTGCTTAGATAAGATCAAGCGTCCAATCTCCAAACAGTCAGTTGCCGAGAAGTGAGATTTGGATGTTGGAAAGGACCTTAAATGAGAAGGTCCCTTCTCAAAGGAAGTCTCCACGGTGGCAGAGACAACATGTTCACTAGCTCTGCATACCAGGTAATGCGTGGCCCCGCAGGCGCTATTAGAATTACTGAAGCCCTCTCCTGTTAGATTCTGGCAATCACACGAGGAAGGAGAAGAAACGGTGGAAACACATAAGCCAGGTTGAACGACCAAGGTACTGCTAGAGCATCTATCAGCACCGCCTGGGGGTCTCTTGACCTGGACCCGTAACGTGGAATTTTGGCATTCTGTCGAAATGCCATCAGATCCAATTCCGGTGTGCCCCATTGATGAATCAAGGTTGCAAACACCTCCGGGTGGAGTTCCCATTCCCCCGGATGAAAAGTCTGACGACTTAGAAAATCTGCTTTCCAGTTTTCTACTCCTGGGATATAGATCGCAGACAGATGGCAAGAGTGAGCCTCTGCCCATCAAATTATCTTTGAAACTTCTATCATCGCTAGAGAACTCCTTGTTCCCCCTGATGATTGATATACGCCACAGTCGTGATGTTGTCCGACTGGAATCTTATGAACTTGGCCAAAGCCAACTGAGGCTACGCCAGCAGCGCGTTGAATATTGCTCTCAGTTCCAGAATATTGATTGGTAATTGAGACTCCGCTTGAGTACACACACCCTGAACCTTCAGGGAATTCCAGACTGCACCCCAGCCCAGAAGATTGACGTCCGTCGTTACTATCACCCAAGATGGCCTGCGGAAGCATATCCCTTAGGACAGATTGTCCTGCGACAACCACCCCCGAAGAGAGTTTCTTGTCTCTTGGTCCAGATTTATCTGAGGAGATAAATTCGCATAATCCCCATTCCACTGACTGAGCATGCACAGTTGTAGTGGTCTGAGATGAAAGCGAGCAAACAGAATGATATCCATTGCCGCTATCATTAGTCCGATGACTTCTATACACTGAGCCACTGATGGCCGATGAACGGACTGCAGAGCCCTGCAATTAGTTAGAATCTTTGAGTCTATCAGAGTTCCCAGGAATGGAACTCTTGTCTGTGGAACTAGTGAACTCTTTTCTACATTCACTTTCCAACCGTAAGTTCTCATAAATGACAACACGATGTCCGTGTAAGATTTGGACAGATGAAAAGTTGACGCCTGGATCAAGATATCATCCAGATAGGGCACCACCGCTATTCCTCGTGGCCTGAGCACCGCTAGAAGGGTCCCTAGAACCTTTGTGAAGATCCTGGGAGCCGTGGCCAACCCAAAGGGAAGAGCCACAAACTGATGTTTGTCCTGGAATGCAAATCGCAGGAATTGATGATGATCCTTGTGGATAGGGATGTGAACATACGCATCCTTCAGGTCCACCGTGGTCATGTACTGACCCTCCTGGATCATAGGCAGAATTGTACGAATGGTCTCCATCTTGAACGATGGGACTCTGAAAAACTTGTTTAGACATTTGAGATCTAAAATTGGTCTGAAGGTTCCCTCTTTTTTGGGAACCACAAAAAGGTTTGAATAAAACCCCTGCCCTTGTTCCCGATCTGGAACTGGGCAAATTACACCCATGGTGTAGAGATCTTTTACACAGCATAAGAACGCCTCTCTTTTTGTCTGGTCTACAGAAAATCTGGGGGGAATCCTTGAATTCCAACTGATACCCCTAGGTCACAATTTCCAATGCCCAGGAGTCCTGTACATCCCTTGCCCAAGCCCAAGCAAAGAAAGAGAGTCTGCCCCTACTAGATCCGGTCCCGGATCGGCGGCTGCCCCATCATGCTGTCTTGGCTTTTTGGCTTGTTTACCTTTGTTCCAGCCTGGTTAGGTCTCCAGACCTTGGATTGTGCAAGGTTCCCTTCCTGTTTAGTGGAGGAAGGGGAAGCAGAGGATGTTCCTTTAAAATTTCGAAAGGAACGAAAATCATTTTGTTTACTCCTCATCTTGAGGGGCTTGTCCTGAGGTAGGGTGTGACCCTTACCTCCAGTAATGTCAGAAATTATTTCCTTCAGTTCAGGCCCGAATAGGGTCTTACCCTTGAAGGGAATAGACAAAAGCTTAGCCTTAGACGATACGTTAGCCGCCCATGACTTTAGCCATAATGCTCTACGCGCCACAATGGCAAAGCCTGCATTTTTCACTGCTAATTTTGCAAGTTGAAAAGCAGGATCCGTCATGAAAGAATTTGCTAGTTTAAGAGCCTTAATTCTGTCTAAAATGTCCTCTAAAGGTGTCTCCACCTTCAGGGACTCTTCCAGGGCATCAAACCAAAAAGCAGCTACAGTAGTTACTGGAACCATGCAAGCTATAGGCTGTAAGAGAAAACCCTGGTGAACAAAAATTTTCTTTAGAAGACCCTCCAATTTTTTTATCCATAGGGTCTTTAAACGCACAGCTGTCTTCAATGGGTATAGTTGTACATTTAGCTAAAGTAGAAACAGCTCCCTCCACCTTGGGAATCAATTGCCAAAAATCCCTCATGGTGTCCGATATGGGAAACATTTTCTTAAAATTAGGAGGGGGAGAAAACGAAATACCTGGTCTATCCCATTCCTTCTTAACAATTTCCGAAATTCTTTTAGGAACCAGAAAAACATCAGTGTAAGTAGGTACTTCCAAATATTTGTCCATTTTACACAATTTTTCGGGAGGAACCGTAATCGGTCACAATCATCCAGAGTCGCCAGAACATCCCTGAGCAATAAGCGGAGGTGTTCTAATTTGAATTTAAAGGATGTGAAGTCCGAATCTGTCTGAGGAAATAAATTTCCTGACTCTGAAAGTTCTCCCTCAGACATAAAATCCCTAACCCCCAAATCAGAGCATTGGGAGTTTACATCGGAAATAGCCACTAAGGCGTCAGAGGGTTCAGTATTTGTATTAATATCTGACCTATGGCATTTACCCTGCAAGCCTGGCAGCTTAGACAATACCTCTGTAAGGGTAGTAGACATGACTGCCGCCATATCTTGCAAAGTAAAAGAAGTAGACACACTAGAATAACTTGGCGTCGCTTGTGTGGGTGTTAAAGGTTGTGACACTTGGGAAGAAATAGATGGCATACCTTGATTCTCTGCAGACTGAGAATCCTCCTGAGGCCCACTTTCTTTATTTAAAATGTGATCCTTACAGTGTAAGGCCCTTTCAGTACAATAAGGGCACAATGTAAGAGGGGGTTCCACCATGGCTTCTAAACACATAGAACACTGACTTCCCATGTCAGACATGTTGAACAGACTAGTAATAACAGCACAAGTCTTTCCCAATCTTTATTATGTGTGAAAATAATACAATACAAAAAACGGTACTGCGCCTTTAAGAATAAAAAGTATACACTGTTTTTGCAAAGTCATTAAAACGATAATCAAAATGAATAATTTTGCAGTTTTTAGAGCCTAAAGTGCCATCGGATGTTGCACCACAAGTAAATGGAGAGTTAAATTTAAATTTCAGTAAATTAGGCAGGAGTAAAACGATCTGCAGACAAATTATCACCTAAATACTTCTGCACCTCGCCACAGCTCTGCTGTGGCGCCTACCTGCCCCCAAGACCTGTCAAAACGATCCGGTCCCACTCCTAAGTACAGCCTCACAGTCTGGTTCCAACCGGAGCTAATGGCTGCTACCTCTCCAGAAAACTAACTGCGCACTGAAGCGCGAAAATAGGCCCCGCCCATCATGTCTGATGAGCCCAAATTAGAGAAAACCGCATGGGAAGCGTTTTTCAAATAACATATGCACACACTGCTCCATTTTGTAATAAATATGCCATGTGAACCCCACATAAAATATTAAAAACAGCCTCAATAACCCCATAATCGTACCATAGGTTTCCTAGGCTGCCCCAGTGTCTAACCACATAGCCCATAAGTATCCCATGTTATTTTGAATGGGATAATAATACACAGGTTACCACAGTACCACCCTATAAGGACTACTGCTTGCCCCGCATGGGGAATATGCCAGCCAAATTCTGATATATCATGTCTCCTCAGAATGTAAAGGACTGCACATACCTTGAAATTGCTTGTAGCAAGAAATCGTTCCCCCATACTGAAGACTTCTCCTGTACTGCCTCAGCAACGCTTGTGGGAACGAACATTGATCTCAGTTACTACTGCTAATATCATCAGACTCAAGGCATGATTCTTCTTCTATATCATGCCAGAGTAAAAACAGTACTCACCGGTACCATTTAAAATAAAAAACTCTTGATTGAAGAAAAACTAAACTATCTTTTTATCACCACATAAACTTTACCCTTCCTATTGCTATGCATAGGCAAAGAGAATGACTGGGGGGAGGAGTTAAGGGAGGAGCTATATAGCAGCTCTGCTGTGGTGCTCTTTGCCACTTCCTGTTAGCCGGAGGATTATATCCCACAAGTAAAGGATGAAACCTGTGGACTCGGTATATCTTGTAAAATAAATTTTGGGTTCAGTGTCCCTTTAATATATGTATATACACATATTAACACATAAATATATATATATAAGCATATACATATATATTAACTGGGAACACAAAGTTCCCATAGACCACAATGTAAAGGCACTATTCAGTGCCGTTTTTTGTACAGCAGCTAGTTGGAAGCTGGGTTCTTTCCATTTGAAACAAGGTCCTGTGGCTTGTTTGTTATTTAAGGGAGAGATTAAAGTGACCATCACCCAAAATGTCTATGCCTTGCCTGTGCTAGAAAGTCCGGAAGTTAGATTAGCTTTTAAAAGCAGAAGCTATGTCCTGCTATATTCAGTAGCTAAAGGCCTTTAGAGACCCATTAAGCTCAGCATTTAATCTCCTTTTCAAGGGATATGAAACCCAACATTTTTATTTTGTGATTCAGACAGAGCATACTATTTAAAAGAAAATCTTCCAATTTTTTTTCTATGATCAAATTTGCTTTGTTCCCATGATATTCTTTGTTAACCCCTTAATGACCGGACCATTTTTCAATTTTCTTACCCTTAATGACAATGGCTATTTTTACATTTCTGTGGTGTTTGTGTTCAGCTGTAATTTTCCTCTTACTCATTTACTGTACCCACACATATTATATACCGTTTTTCTCGCCATTAAATGGACTTTCTAAAGATACCATTATTTTCATTATATCTTATAATTTACTATAAATTTTTTTTATAAAATATGAGGAAAAAATGGAAAAAACACACTTTTTCTAACTTTGACCCCCAAAATCTGTTACACATCTACAACCACTAAAAAACACCCATGCTAAATAGTTTCTAAATTTTGTCCTGAGTTTAGAAATACCCAATGTTTACATGTTCTTTGCTTTTTTTGTAAGTTATAGGGCCATAAATACAAGTAGCACTTCGCTATTTCCAAACCACTTTTTTTTCAAAATTAGCGCTAGTTACATTGGAACACTGATATCTGTAAGGAATACCTGAATATCCATTGACATGTATATATTTTTTTTTAAGTATTGATCTAGGCCCATTTTGGTATATTTCATGCCACCGTTTCACCGCCAAATGCGATCAAATTAAAAAAAATGTTCACTTTTTCACACATTTTGTCACAAACTTTAGGTTTCCCACTGAAATTATTTACAAACAGCTTCTGCAATTATGGCACAAATGGTTGTAAATGCTTCTCTGGGATCGCCTTTGTTCAGAAATAGCAGACTTATATGGCTTTGGGGTTGCTTTTTGGTAATTTGAAGGCCGCTAAATGCTGCTGCGCACAACACGTGAATTATGCCCAGCAGTGAAGGAGTTAATTAGGTAGCTTGTAGGGCGCTGGCAGGGTTAATTTTAGCTTTAGTGTAGAGATCAGCCTCCCACCTGACACATCCCACCCCCTGATCCCTCCCAAACAGCTCTCTTCCCTCCCCCACCCCACAATTGTCCCGCCATCTTAAGTACTGGCAGAAAGTCTGCCAGTACTAAATAAAAGGAGTTTTTTTTATTTTATTTTTTAAAAAAATGTATTCTGCTGTAATGGAGCCCTGCCTTAGCCCCCAACCTCCCTGATCCCCCACCAAACAGCTCTATAACCCTCCCTGCTACTTAATTGCCGCCATCTTGGGTACTGGCAGCTGTCTGCCAGTACACAATTTGCCCCCAAAAATATTTATAAATTTTGCCCCCAAAAATATTTATAAACTTTTCTGTAGTGTAGCAGCCCCCCCCCTCAATACCCCCAACCCCCCCCCCAGATCCTTTTATATATATATATATATTTATTTTTTTAATGTTTTGAACTTTTTTTTTTTTCATTGGTGTCAGTGGCTAATATGCGCGCGCGCGCCCCAAGTGCACGCGCGCGCCCGCACGCTGCCGTCTCTTTGCTTCCCTTCCCCCCGGAACACTGCACCATTGATACCGGTGCAGAGAGGGCCACAGAGTGGCTCTCTCTGCATCGGAGGCTTGTTAAAAGGTATTGCAGGATGCCTCCATATCGAGGCATCACTGCAATACCCTGAGAGCTGCTGGAAACAATTGCGATCACTTCCAGCACTCTCTTAAACAACTGACGTACCAGGTACGTCCATTGTCACTAACTGCTAGTTTTTGCAGGACGTACCTGGTACGTCAGTTGTCATTAAGGGGTTAAAGAGATACTTATGCAGGTGTCTGGAGCACTACATGGCAGGTAATAGTGCTGCCATATAGTGCTCTTGCAAATGGAAAACTGCTGTCATATAATGTTCCAGACATGGGCGGGCTCCTAAGCTGATGTGCCTGCTTTTCAACAAAAGATAAAAGAAAACAAAGAAAAAATATTAATAGAAGTAAATTAGAAAGTTGTTTAAAAGTGCTTGCTCTATCTGATCTATGAAAGAAAAAAAATTGGGTTTCATGTCCCTTTAAGGAAAATAAAACTATATTATTATTGTTGCCTGCTTTTGCTGTAAATAACCTCTACATTTTTCTCTCCCTCCACCTAACTTTTCAAGAGGAGTATCCTGAACTAAAATCTTACAAACTGTGCTAGAAAAATGAGTTGCAAATTATTTAGTCCCCTTGGCATTCGTCTGTAATGCATAGAAACTGGAGTGTAAAATATAAAAATCTTTGGGTACACAAAGTTTTCTTATTCCCAGGAGGAGGAGTGGGCTAGATTATATATATATATATATATATATATATATACAGTATATATATATATATATATATATATATATATATATACACAGTATATATATATATATATATATATATATATACACACACACACACAGTATATATAATTATCCATATGGGACTGTGCACTTTGTATTCTTTCAGAACTCTAATCTGTAAGTATCAACAGATCATATAAAACACATAATCCTATACTGCACCAATAACACCTGGATACTTTATTTCTTTTAGCCAGAGAATGTAAAAGAAAAGGAATAAAGACTGCACTGCATTACTGCTACCACTAGATGGTGGAAATGTAATGTACCAATGGGTGTGGGAGTCGCTTTGTGATTACTATGGTATATAAGTGTGCATGTGTGTTTTGTTATTACTTTAATAAAGGCCCAAGTGGAGGCCGAAACGTTGGATACTTTAATAAAGATGTGAAGAGACACCTAAGTCTTCTGTGATTCTATTGATTCTTACAGACTAAAGCTCTGAAAGTATACAACGTGTGCAGTCCCATATGGATAACTAAATGAAAGCAAAGGGAACTTAGCACCTGAACTTACAGTTGTGGGATGTGGAACTGACCAGGCATCCTATCCTATACACTCATCTACACTACCCTGTGGTATGGAGCATCTTTACCTGCAGCCAGGAGCAACATGACTACCTACTCCTTTGACAGCACTGCTGCTAAATGGATACTATATATTGACAAGTTAGAAGAACTAAACATAAAAGAGAAGCCTAAGGACATAAACCATGAATTGGTGAGATTAAAGAAAAATGAAGTAGACTTATACTTACATGCTATCTCCCTGTCTGAATAACATCATGAGTCTAAGATTCCTAAGGGGTTTAGGATAAGAAATATCCCCACTATTGGTCGAAATAACCCCGGGTTCTGTGAACATTGGTGACACATATTGAATAAATGTTCTCTTGATCTGATGTTACTGGTGGTAGAGGAATTAAGAAGAACTTTAGCCCAAATTGAACAAGAAAGGGATAAGTTTGAAGCTGAACATGGTGCGGTACTTACTGCAGACAAAACTCAGGCCTGGCTCACGAAATTGAATTATGAGATCCAGAAATATAAAGAAGATCTTGCTGCATATAAATTAAATAAATCCCAATGTGTAGCAGAGGACTATAACTTAAACCTGAACTAATTATGGCAATAAGGTATCCTCACAGCAAGCAGGAGGAGGAGACGTGACGTCCAGCGCGTAAGACCCCCAGAGGGAGCCACATTGGACTCAGCGTCATCAGGAAGTGACTCAGAACCTGTGGGGGAACAGGAATGGCGAAAATTGATATTATAAACAGTTGCAATCTAAGGTTAAAAGACCACTTCATGGATAGAATGGACACAGACTAAAAGGGAACATAAAACGAAAAGCAAGTTTGACCCCCCCTTTAAGAAATCTCAGTATTCGTACATTTGTCAAACTGGTTGAAAGGACTTGGAAAAATAGGAGAACAGTCCCTCTAAAAATATTCCTAACTTTGATAAAGCAGAATTGGATGCAGTTACAGAGTTGAGGAATAATAAAGATATTATAGTAAAACGAGCTGATAAGGGCGAAAGCATTGTCCTAATGGACTATAAAGATTACTGCAATGAGGCTTTAAGACAGCTTGAGAACAGTGAGAATTATGTCTTATTTCATAGGAATCCAACTTGGGAATATGAAAAAAAAGCTGGATAGGATTCCAGAACTGGGATTTCAGAACAGATGGATAAATCAAGATCAGAAAAATCATATACTTATTGAATACTCTAAGACACCAGCCCCTTATGTACTCCCAAAAATTCACAAGTCCTTACAGGCACCACCAGGGAGGCCAATTATTTCTGCATTTGAGTTTATGAATCAACCTTCTTGGATGATCATCTGCAAAACTGTGTAAGGAGAATACCCTCTTACATTATTTCATCAAGACTTTAGGCGACATGGAACAAATTGAGGGAGAACTGTTATTTGTTACTTTAGATGTGTCCAACTTGTACACCTTTATACCACACAAGGAGGGAATACAAGCAGTTAAGAAATTATTAAAACACTGAATATAGAGGCCCACCTATAGAATATTTTACTCTACTATTGCATTTTGTACTACACAAAAATGACTTCAAATTTAAAAATTAAATTTATTTACAGTGGATCGGGACTGCAATGGGCTCTGGAATAGCCCTGAGTTATGTCAATATTTTCATGCATTTCTATGAGCTTAAATATATTCTTGCAGACCCTATATTTAAAGAATATGGCAGGAATTATAAACGCTTTATAGATGATGTGTTTTTTGTCTGGCATGGCAGTGAAACAGCATTGACAGAATTTGTAAAAGGACTGGATGAATTACCCAGTCCTATTAAATTTGTACCAAAATGGAGCCCCCAAAAATTAGAATTCCTTGACATAGAAATATTTAAAGATAATGACAGAATTGAGACAAGAATGTATAGAAAACCAACTGACAGAAACACCTTAGTCAGGTTTGAGAGATTTAACCCCAAACATCTACTGAAATCTATGCCACTGGCGCAAATGTTCAAAACTAGAAGGCTTCCAAGGAGGAAGAAGCAGCTGTGGATGATATGGGGAGGAGGTTCTCTAAACGTGGATATCCAGAGAAATTACTACATGAACATAAAGAACAGGTTATGTCAGGGAAAGAACCTCAAAAAACAGAAAAATATGGCAACAATGTTCTTTGTAACAGATTACCACAGGCAGTTGGAAATTGAGGAAAGCTATAGATGATAACTGGAGGATCCTTCAGGCAGATGAAAGATTGTCAGAGAATTACCCATTTTCTCTTATAGAAAGGGTAAAAGCATAAAATATATGTTGATCCAAACAAACCCTGTAGAGAAATATGAAAAACAGCCTACACATTTCTTACAGAGAAAACCGGGGGTATACATATGCCATGGCTGTGTGACAACCTAATTTTGGGGGACACATTTTCACACACCCATATTGGGAGAAGGTACCAAATCAAATTTCCACTAAATTGTGAGTCCATATATTTAGTGTACATGATTAAATGCCAGTGTGGTAATATATACATTGGTAAGACACAATGTATGCTAAAGGAGAGGATGGCAACCCACAGGTCTAGCATCAGGCAGGCTATTGAGAATGGTAAAATGGACCAACCAGTTGCCAAAAACTTTTTAGTGTGCCAAGTTTGAGATGCTGCCCTATAGACCAAATACCTCCACTGAAAAGGGGTGGGGACAGAAAAAGTTAATGTTACAAAGAAAGGCAAAATAGATTCATAAACTTGTGTAAAAGTGTAGATGAAATGTATATAACTAGTGTCGAATATGATTTTGTATATATGACAATATTTTTAATAGTAGATGTATGAAGTTATGTAATCCTATACTACCAATAACACCTGGATTCTTTATTTATTTTAGCCAAAAAATGTAACAGAAAAGAAGCAAAGTCTGCAATGCATTGCTGTTACCACTAGATGGCGGAAATGTAATGTACCAATGGGTGTGTGAGTGGCTTTATGATTACTATGGTATATAAGTGTGAATATGTGTGTTTTTTTATTACCTTGATAAAGGGCCAAGTGGAGGCCAAAACATTGAAAAATTTAATAAAAATGTGAAGAGAGAGCTATGTCTTATGTGACATATATAAATATACAACCCCACACACAAATACAAAAAACATACATTTATTACATGAGTCATTATTGTATAAGCAATTAGAACATCTAGGCAAGCATCTCTGCTTGCTTTTCCTCAGAAATACTCGGTATACAGTGTTACCAATGCTGCAAAGGATTATGGGTAAGATATGCAAGTTTTGGTTCCAATATTGGTTCAACACAGCAATGCCTCTTATGGGGTAGGTGCAGCAAAATCAAAACTACTTTTGGACATCTGTTTCAAGCAATGTGATTATTTGTTGGAAATGGAGGATTTTAAGCTCACGCTTTTACGTCCACCGTAAATTAAATAAATATTGTTTTTTCCCCTGGGAATGAGCTTTACTTAGCAGCAAATCAAACCCATCTCCTGCTAATGAGAGCTAATAGCGTGAAACAGAAGTAGCTTTGTTTTTGCTGCATCTACCCTATAAAGGGATTGGTGTGGAGGCAAAAAGTGTGAGATATTGTATATCTAATTTGCATGTCTTACCCAGAATCCTTTGATGCATCGGTAACAATGTATACAGAGTATTTCTGGGGAAAAGCAAGCGGGGGTAATTTATTTTACAATAATTATACAACATTTAATTTCGCGCTTTTATCTCCACCATAACTAAAATGAATATTTATTAAATAAATATACATACACTGTACATTTAATGTTAGGACCAACACAAAAAAAAAAAAAAACTATTAGACTTTGGAAGTAAATCTATTTTTTTATGGATCTTACCCTGCGAAAATCAGGTCCTCTTGTATTTGAGACAGGGTTAGAGCGATTGACAAACTGAGAAACTGTACTGCTCTGGTGGCGACCCTCAGATACCTTCAAGGAAAAACATATAAATTCAGACAGCAAATAACAGGAGTCTACGGGCCTGATTATCTAAAATTCACAAAATGGGATATGAAAAACCTTTCTAAAAAAAGGGGGTTGTCCCTGCAATTTGCAAGATGCCTCCCAAAGAAAGTAGTGGAGTTTGCTAGAAAGGGAAACCTTGTTCGGGAGAATAAAGCAATCAGGAAGCAAGGGGCACACTTAAAAATTAAGTACTGCAGACAACATACAACAGGTTAACCTGTTTTCAGTGTTATTTTACAATCATCTATATTTCCTTATGCATGTGTTTTTCAAATAGGGTAATACATTTTCCTTTTGTTTTGTTGTTTTAAATGTATTTTAACACAATATCTTACTTTTCAGTTTGAGAGATAAAACAAGATCTGCAGGAGAAAATGTATAGAGAATACACCAGGTGTTGCTCTACAGATAATTTATAATTGGTTAACAATAAGCTATTTAAATGCCTAGATCATGAAGGTTGCTCTTGCCTTTGACAAAGCTCTTTAACCCCTTAGTAACCACAGCACTTTTTAATTTTCTGCGGTGTTTGTGTTTAGCTGTAATTTTCCTCTTACTCATTTACTGTACCCACACATATTATATACCGTTTTTCTCGCCATTAAATGGACTTTATAAAGATACCATTATTTCATCATATCTTATTATTTACTATAAAAAAATGATAAAATATGATGAAAAAATGGAAAAGAAACACTTTTTTTTTAACTTTGACCCTCAAAATCTGTTGCACATCTGCAACCAACAAAAAACACCCATGCTAAATAGTTTCTAAATTTTGTCCTGAGTTTAGAAATACCCAATGTTTACATGTTGTTTGCTTTTTTTGCAAGTTATAGGGCAATAAGTACAAGTAACACTTTGCTATTTCCAACCCATTTTTTTTTTTTTTTCCAAATTAGCGATGGTTACATTGGAACACTGATATATGTCAGGAAGCCCTGAATAACCCTTCACATGTATATATATATATTTTTGCAGACAACCAAAAATATTAATTTAGGCCCATTTTTGTATATTTTATGCCACCATTTCACCGCCAAAAGCAATCAAATAAAGAAAATCGTTCACTTTTTCACAAACTTCTCACTGAAATTATTTACAAACAGCTTGTGCAATTATGGCACAAATGGTTGTAAATGCTTCTCTTGGATCCCTTTGTTCAGAAATAGCAGACATACAGGGAGTGCAGAAATATTAGGCAAGTTGTATTTTTGAGGATTAATTTTATTATTGAACAACAACCATGTTCTCAATGAACCAAAAAACTCATTAATATCAAAGCTGAATAGTTTTGGAAGTAGTTTTTAGTTTGTTTTTAGTTATAGCTATTTTAGGGGGATATCTGTGTGTGCAGGTGACTATTACTGTGCATAATTATTAGGCAACTTAACAAAAAACAAATATATACCCATTTCAATTATTTATTTTTACCAGTGAAACCAATATAACATCTCAACATTCACAAATATACATTTCTGACATTCAAAAACAAAACAAAAACAAATCAGTGACCAATATAGCCACCTTTCTTTGCAAGGACACTCAAAAGCCGGCCATCCATGGATTCTGTCAGTGTTTTGATTTGTTCACCATCAACATTGCGTGCAGCAGCAACCACAGCCTCCCAGACACTGTTCAGAGAGGTGTACTGTTTTCCCTCCTTGTAAATCTCACATTTGATGATGGACCACAGGTTCTCAATGGGATTCAGATCAGGTGAACAAGGAGGCCATGTCATTAGATTTTCTTCTTTTATACCCTTTCTTGCCAGCCACGCTGTGGAGTACTTGGACGCGTGTGATGGAGCATTGTCCTGCATGAAAATCATGTTTTTCTTGAAGGATGCAGACTTCTTCCTGTACCACTGCTTGAAGAAGGTGTCTTCCAGAAACTGGCAGTAGGACTGGGAGTTGAGCTTGACTCCATCCTCAACCCGAAAAGGCCCCACAAGCTCATCTTTGATGATACCAGCCCAAACCAGTACTCCACCTCCACCTTGCTGGCGTCTGAGTCGGACTGGAGCTCTCTGCCCTTTACCAATCCAGCCACGGGCCCATCCATCTGGCCCATCAAGACTCACTCTCATTTCATCAGTCCATAAAACCTTAGAAAAATCAGTCTTGAGATATTTCTTGGCCCAGTCTTGACGTTTCAGCTTGTGTGTCTTGTTCAGTGGTGGTCGTCTTTCAGCCTTTCTTACCTTGGCCATGTCTCTGAGTATTGCACACCTTGTGCTTTTGGGCACTCCAGTGATGTTGCAGCTCTGAAATATGGCCAAACTGGTGGCAAGTGGCATCTTGGCAGCTGCACGCTTGACTTTTCTCAGTTCATGGGCAGTTATTTTGCGCCTTGGTTTTTCCACACGCTTCTTGCGACCCTGTTGACTATTTTGAATGAAACGCTTGATTGTTCGATGATCACGCTTCAGAAGCTTTGCAATTTTAAGAGTGCTGCATCCCTCTGCAAGATATCTCACTATTTTTGACTTTTCTGAGCCTGTCAAGTACTTCTTTTGACCCATTTTGCCAAAGGAAAGGAAGTTGCCTAATAATTATGCACACCTGATATAGGGTGTTGATGTCATTAGACCACACCCCTTCTCATTACAGAGATGCACATCACCTAATATGCTTAATTGGTAGTAGGCTTTCGAGCCTATACAGCTTGGAGTAAGACAACATGCATAAAGAGGATGATGTGGTCAAAATACTTATTTGCCTAATAATTCTGCACTTCCTGTATATGGCTTTGGCATTTCTTTTTGGTAACTAGAATGCTGCTAAATTCCGCTGCACACAACACGTGTGTTATGCCCAGCAATAAAAGGGTTAATTAGGTAGCTTGTAGTGAGCCTGTAGTGTTCATTTTAGCTTTAGTGTAGTGTAGTAGAAAACCCAAAGTATTGATCTAGGCCAGTTTTGGTATATTTCATGCCACCATTTCACCACCAAATGCGATCAAATGAATTTTTTTTTTTCACTTTTTCACAATTTTAAGTTTCTCACTGAAATTATTTACAAACAGTTAGTGCAAACATGGCACAAATAGTTGTAAATGCTTCTCTGTGATCCCCTTTGTTCAGAAATAGACATATATGGCTTTGGCATTGATTTTTGTTAATTAGAAGGCTGCTAAATGCTGCTGCGCACCACACTTTTATGCCCAGCAGTGAAGGGGTTAATTGGGTAGCTTGAAGGGTTAATTTTAGCTTTAGTGTAGAGATCAGCCTCCCACCTGACACATCCCACCCCCTGATCCCTCCCTGACCCCCCTCAAAGAGCTCCCTTCCCTCCCCCACCCCACAGTTGTCACCGCCATCTTAAGTACTGGCAGAAAGTCTGACAGCACTAAAATAAAAGGCTTTTTTTCCCCATATATATTCTGCAGTGTAGGATCCCCCTGTTACGGTATCAACAGGATACCAAGGGTTAATACCAGATGAACAATGTCCTGAATATGGGAATCAGCAATTCACAACCCCAAACAGTTTTTCCCCTCAAACATGAGACCAGGCTCCACATCAGGTTTAAAACAGAATGTCATTTATTAAAGGCTAGATGCCTAGTATTTATACAGGTTTGACCCCAGATGGGGGGGTTGAAAGACTCTTGTACATTAGATAAAAGGGGAAGACGCCCTTTGACATGATACAATAGAATTACATTACTTAACACTTTAAACACAAGACACTCTTGGCTTTCCTTATCACTTAGGCGTCTGCTCTCTGAGAGTGATTAAACAATGGAATGCTTATCACTAACTTAATTATAGCTGATGCCAGCAACTTGTCTTTTAGAAAACAGCTTCTCAAAGCTACACAAGGTCAATTCTTTTAGTTCTGACCACAGGGTCTGTCACATAGCTCCCCCCTTGTGGAACACTCCGGCAGACCCGGCTTGACCCTTTGGCGGGTCAACCTGGGGATGACCGGACTAGGAGGTGGTAGGCATGTCAGTTTGCCAGGACAATCCATCTGTATTCCCGTTATGAGAGAGAATTCCTGTCCATACAAACAAGGGTTCAACTTCCTCAGTGCCCAGACTAGGGCTAAACAGTCCTTCAAAATCCCATCAGCTTCTTTACGAGTTTTCTGTACCTGCTCTTTATAGGTATCCACAATCCCTTCATACTGACATAGGGTGCCCTTGAGTTGCTGCACCTCACTATGAGCCAGCGTCAGCTTCTCCTCAAGTGTCGCTAAGTTTGTCTTTAATGTTTCATGTCCCACTCTCAAGCTGGTGTTTTCTGCAGTCTGTCGGTGCAGCTTGTCTAGCAGAGATTCACGTTCTAAACGTGCTTTTTCCTCTTTGCTCCTCTTCTCCTTCATCAGCGCATTGTAACGGGACTTCCACGTATCAATAGCGGATAGAGATTTACTGAGCTCAGCGTCCTGGGGCTTAGCAGCAGGTGGGTCAGTCTCTGCTGCACGGATCTGGGCACGGGTAGTTACAGGGTTAACATCAGCGGGACCCATAGGAGCATAGGCAGAAACAATGGGGGCCAAGTTATTTCCAAGGAGAACATCAGCGGGTAAATCCTTAATGACCCCCACATTCACAGGTCTAGCGTCCCCACTCCCCAATCCAAATGTACCCTGGCAACAGGTAGGCGGAACACAGCGCCCCCTGCTACCCTCACAGTCACAGTGTCTCTAGTGTGCTGTTTCTCAGACACCAAGTTCTTTTGAAGCAAGGTCGTGGTAGCACCAGTATCCCGTAGACTACTGACCTCCTTCCCATTCACTTTAACCAGTCGCCGGTTATTCCGGCGGGCAGCTTGCACAAGGTCTGCTTCATGTAGGATGCCCCAGCATTCTTGCGCCTCTACGTAGCGGGCCGCAGGCTGAGGGTTACGTGTGATTCCGCCGGCAGGTCTTCTCCAGGACTGTGCTTGGTTCGCTGCATTTAGGGGACACTCTGGTCTTTTGTGCCCTAGTTGCTTACATCCAAAGCACCGAATCGGTTGTGAGTAGCCCCGCAAATTGAACCGGGCTCTCTGAGGGTAGTTCGTGGCCGGAGGCCGTGTGGTATAGCGGTGCGCCGGGGGTGGGTAACTGGCAGCTGCCGGGGTGACTGGGGGTCTGTACTCCACTCTAGCAGAGGGCTTAGTGGTAGCAGTGTCCAGTTTGCGGGCATCCGTATACTCATCTGCCAGGCGAGCAGCTTCATGCAGGGTGGAGGGTTTATGGTCCCGAACCCACTCTCTAACTCCTGCTGATAACTTGTCAAAGCAATGTTCCAACAGGAATAGCTGCAGCACCTCTTCCCCAGATACGGCTTGGCACCCCGCTATCCAGTGAGCTGCTGTGCGGTCCACCTTACATGCCCACTCAACGTAGGAATCACCAGCTAATTTAACAGTGTCTCTGAACCGCCTCCGGTATGCCTCCGGTGTAACCGCATACCTGGAGAGCAGAGCCTCTTTTACAGTATTATAATCCCCGACTTCCTCATCTGGAATGGCCCGAAAAGCCTCACTGGCCCGGCCGGATAATTTTCCGGATAATATCGTGACCCAGTCCTCTGCGGGTACCTTGTGTAGTGCACATTGCCTTTCAAAATCCGCAAGGTACCCATCAATCTCTCCTTCTGTTTCCAGGAAGTTTTTAAAAGCTGCAAAATTTACTTTTCCCTTTTCCACTCGGGTTGCTGTGACTTGGGCTGCTGCAGCGCTGCTTTGGCGAAGTAGGTTGGCCTCCACAGCTGCTATGACCCGGTCGATAATTTCCGCCGATGGGTTGGGGCCATAATGTGCCAGTCTTATTTTAACCGCCCGATCAAAGCTTGCTTCTTCAGGGGTTCTGTCTGCTATGCTGGGCCCATTGGTTCCTTCTGTCCTTGGTACTCTAATGAGATAAAACATGGAAAAGAGTGCAGGGTAGCGCTAATAAAAGCAAAGAGCTCTAAATATATACGGTATATCTATACTGATATAGTGATGTGTAAATGTTGTTTTTTAAAAAAGAATATATCTGTGTAGATCGAATAATAAAATTTAATATACAATAATGGAATAACAGTATAGTGCCGGCACTAATTTAAAACAATATGATGATATAAGACATAAATATAAAATGCATAAAAAATCAAATAGTGGTTCCAGGTATTTGTACACTACCAACGATATTATATTGCAACTATTGAGATATAAAAGCAAGAAACAAAGCTGGCTTGCTGGATACTTATGGCAGCATAAACTGCAAGTGTGTCCGTATTGAATATGGAGCAATGTTCTCAAATTGGGCACACAAATTACCGTCTCTGATGTATGTAAAGCTGTCCGTTGTTATTAAGTCCCGTGACTTTGTGCAGAGTGATTCTCCTGGTGTGAATGAAGCAAGTATTGGTATAGAAAGCACGCTATTAATTTATGTAATTCTTCAGTGCTTATTGTGAATAATCTTGCAGCGTCCTTAGATAATGGCCACAGTGGCAGGTATAAGGGTAGGTCCTGGGACAGAGGTATTAGCTGGCTTCTGATGATTTGTTTCACAGCTATACCAAACGAGTCCTATTACCCTTACCAGTATGAAAGTCAGGAGCTTGCTTGAAACCCCAGATGTATTAAGGTAATCATCAAATGGACACAAGCGGTAAGCAGATCATGGGCCGGATTTTTAAGCATATATCAGCCACTCTATATTGTGTGAGAGGGATATTGCGCCGTACCTACTGTAACCACTTGTATCAAAGGTAAGGATTGGAAGTAGACGAGCAAATCTACGCGTTTCAGCCCGATAGGCCTTTATCAAGATCAAGACGGTAATTTGTGTGCCCAATTGAGAACATTGCTCCATATTCAATACGGACACACTTGCAGTTTATGCTGCCATAAGTATCCAGCAAGCCAGCTTTGTTTCTTGCTTTTATATCTCAATAGTTGCAATATAATATCGTTGGTAGTGTACAAATACCTGGAACCACTATTTGATTTTTTATGCATTTTATATTTATGTCTTATATCATCATATTGTTTTAAATTAGTGCCGGCACTATACTGTTATTCCATTATTGTATATTAAATTTTATTATTCGATCTACACAGATATATTCTTTTTTAAAAAACAACATTTACACATCACTATATCAGTATAGATATACTGTATATATTTAGAGCTCTTTGCTTTTATTAGCGCTACCCTGCACTCTTTTCCACTCTTTCCATCTTAGTCAGTATTGTAATAATCCCCCTCTTCCTGAGGTTACTGGCTTGTGTAGTTGCTCTTCTGGGCGATAAGGTTCATTCCATCGCTTGCCACCAATTGTTACGGTACCAACAGGATACCAAGGGTTAATACCAGATGAACAATGTCCTGAATATGGGAATCAGCAATTCACAACCCCAACAAGTTTTTCCCCTCAAACATGAGACCAGGCTCCACATCAGGTTTAAAACAGAATGTCATTTATTAAAGGCTAGATGCCTAGTATTTATACAGGTTTGACCCCAGATGGGGGGTTGAAAGACTCTTGTACATTAGATAAAAGGGGAAGACGCCCTTTGACATGATACAATAGAATTACATTACTTAACACTTTAAACACAAGACACTCTTGGCTTTCCTTATCACTTAGGCGTCTGCTCTCTGAGAGTTATTAAACAATGGAATGCTTATCACTAACTTAATTATAGCTGATGCCAGCAACTTGTCTTTTAGAAAACAGCTTCTCAAAGCTACACAAGGTCAATTCTTTTAGTTCTGACCACAGGGTCTGTCACACCCCCTAAGCCCCCAACCTCCCTGATCCCCACCCAAACAGTTCTCTAACCCTCCCCCCTCTACCTATTTGTCGCCATCTTGGGTACTGGCAGCTGTAAGCCAGTACCCACTTTGCAACAAAATGTTATTAAACACCCCATTTTTCTGTAGTGTTTTTCTGTAGTGTAGCTGCCCCCTCAATAAACTCCCCACCCCGCCTCCCAGATCCCTTTCCCAAAGACTTATTCCCCCCCTCACCCTTCTTCCCTCACCCTCCATGAAGATCCATCACAGTAGCGGAAGGGCTGGCCCCGCCCTGCCCATTTACACGAGTGCCCCCGCCCCTCGTGCACGCGCACGCTCCCTCTGCCAGAACTCATCTGCAGCGATGGGCCGCCCACCCGCCTCCCTCGTATCCCTCCCATGCCACCAACGATCGGCCCCTCTGCATCGGTTACCAAAAAAAGGGTATTACACGATGCCTCAACATCGAGACATCGCTGCAATACCCTGAAAGCATCTAAAAGCGATCACAATCGCTTCCAATGCTTGAAACCCCAGAGGATGTGCCAGGCACGTCCTTAGTCATTAACGGACACCCAATGAGAGACGTGCCTGACACGTCTTCTGTCGCCAAGGGGTTAAGCCGAAATGCGCGTCAGGTGTGAGCCGCAGCTGTGGGATTTGTGGCGGTTTGTCATTATGACTGTTATGTATTTGGTACATTTGTAAATTCACTCTTTATTTGCTGCATGTCACATAGTGCTAAGGCCAATTTATTTCTCCCATTGAGGGTCTAGTAAAATCATACCGGTAAACATGGTAGGGGAAGTCTCCTCAGTTGGATGGATGTGTAGCAGAGCATCTTACTAGCATTTGCGAACTTGTAGTGTTACACTATTTGCCTCCTTTTCCCAAAGCATATGTACTGGCTTAATACCGTAGTTTGATATTTTTTACTTATCTTTTAATATTATGCTTTGTGGTTTTATAGTACCATAGTAAAAGTTAAGTTTATATTTTTCCTCATGACTGAGTGCATATTTTGCTTACTATCGGCTAGATTATGAGTTTTGCGTTAAGCTGAAAAAGCAGTGTTAACAGGTCCTAACGCTGCTTTTTCACTACCGCTGCTATTACGAGTCTTGCAGGTATAGGTGTACCGGACACTTGTTTGGCCTTACCACAAACCGACTTAAGTAAACTTCGTAAACCCTTTTTTCTATGGGACTTCCATAGCGCCGGTATTACGAGTCTGTCCTGGGAGGCCAAAAAGTGAGCGGTACAGCCTCTAAAGACAAGATCCGTAACGCATTCTAAAGTCAGTAGTTATGAGTTTTACACTACAACGCTGTAGCATAAAACTCATAACTAAAGTGCTAAAAAGTACACTAACACCCATAAACTACCTATTAACCCCTAAACCAAGGCCCTCCCGCATCGCAAACACTATAATAAAAATTTTAACCCCTAATCTGCCGCTCCGGACATCGCCGCCACTAGAATAAACATATTAACCCCTAAACCGCAGCACTCCCGCCTCGCAAACACTACATTATTCCTATTTAAAACTAAATACTTACCTATAAAATTAACCCTAAGCTAGCTACAATATAACTAAGAGTTACATTGTATCTAGCTTAGGGTTTATTTTTATTTTACAGGCAATTTTGTATTTATTTTAACAAGGTAGAATAGTTATTAAATAGTTATTAACTATTTAATAACTACCTAGCTAAAATAAAGACACATTTACCTGTAAAATAAAACCTAACCTAAGTTACACTAACACCTAACACTACACTACAATTAAATAAATTACCTACATTAAATACAATTAAATAAATTAAATTAGCTAAATTACAAAAAAACAAAACACTAAATTACAGAAAATAAAAAACAAATTACAGATCTTTAAACTAATTACACCTAATCTAATAGCCTTATCAAAATAAAAAAAGCCCCTCCAAAATAAAACCCTAGCCAAAACTAAACTACCAATAGCCCTTAAAAGGGCCTTTTGCTGGGTATTGCCCCAAAGAAATCAATTCTTTTGCTTTTAAAAAAAATACAACCCCCCCCCAACAGTAAAACCCACCACCCACACAACCAACCCCCCAAATAAAATACTAACTAAAAAAACCTAAGCTCACCATTGCCCTGAAAAGGGCATTTGGATGGGCATTGCCCTTAAAAGGGCATTACGCTCTATTGCAGGCCCAAAGCCCAAACCTAAAAAATAAACCCACCCAATACACCTTTAGAAGACCTTCTTTAGGCAGAAGTAGTCCTCCAGACGATCAGAAGTCTTCATCCAGACGACATCTTTCTATCAGCCAATCGGAATTAAGGTAGAAAAAATCCTATTGGCTGATTGGATCAGCCAATAAGATTGAGCTCACATTCCATTGGCTGATTGGAACAGAAAATAGAATGCTCAATCCTATTGGCTGATCCAATCAGCCAATAGGATTGAAGTTCAATCCTATTGGCTGATCTAATCAGCCAATAGGATTTTTTCAACCTTAAAGGGACAGTCTACCATAGAATTGTTATTGTTTTAAAAGATAGATAATCCGTTTATTACCCATTCCCCAGTTTTGCATAACCAACACAGTTATATTAACACTCTTTTTACCTCTGTGATTACCTTGTATCTAGGAACCTTCTTCCTGCCCCCTGATCACATGACTGTGACTGTTTATTATCTATTGTCTAAAATTTAGCATTTTTTTGTGCTAAATCTTAAATAACCCCCTGTGCCTGAACACAGTGTTATCTATATGGCCCACGTGTACTTTCTGTCTCTTTGTGTTGAAAAGAGATTTAAAAAGCCTGTGATAAGAGGCAGCCCTCAAAGGCTTAGAAATTAGCATATGAGCCTACCTATGTTTAGTTTAAACTAAGAATACCAAGAGAAAAAAGCAAATTTGATGATAAAAGTAAATTGAAAAGTTAATTAAAATTAAAAGTCCTATCTGAATAATGAAAGTTTAATTTATACTAGACTGTCCCTTTAATTCTGATTGGCTGATAGAATTCTATCAGTCAATCGGAATCTAAGGGACGCCATCTTGGATGACTTCACTTAAAGAGATATTCATTCAGCAAGAAGACTTTGTTGGAAGAGGATGCTCCGCGTCGGATGTCTTGAAGATGGACCCGCTCTGAGCTGGAAGGATGAAGATGGAAGATGCTGTCTGGATGAAGACTTCTGCCCGTCTGGAGGACCACTTCTGCCTGTCTGGAAGACCACTTCTGCCGGCTTCGTTGAGGACATCTTGCCGCTTGGATGAAGACTTCTCCCGGTAAGTGAATCTTCGGGGGTTAGAGTTAGGATTTTTTTAAGGGTGTATTGGGTGGGTTTATTTTTTAGGTTAGAGCTTTGGGCCTGCAATAGAGCTAAATGCCCTTTTAAGGGCAATGCCCATCCAAATGCCTTTTCAGGGCAATGGGGAGCTTAGGTTTTTTTAGTTAGTATTTTATTTGGGGGTTGGTTGTGTGGGTGGTGGGTTTTACTGTTGGGGGGTGTTTGTATTTTTTTTAAAGGAAAAAGAGCTGATTTCTTTGGGGCAATGCCCAGCAAAAGGCCCTTTTAAGGGCTATTGGTAGTTTAGTTTAGGCTAGGGGTTTTTTTTTATTGGGGGGGGGGTTTATTTTGATAGGGCTATTAGATTAGGTGTAATTAGTTGAAAGATCTGTAATTTGTTTTTTTATTTTCTGTAATTTAGTGTTTGTTTGTTTTTGTGATTTAGCTAATTTAATTTAATTGTATTTATTGTAGGTAATTTATTTAATTGTAGTGTAGTGTTAGGTGTTAGTGTAACTTAGTTTAGGTTTTATTTTACAGGTAAATTTGTCTTTATTTTAGCTAGGTAGTTATTAAATAGTTAATAACTATTTAATAACTATTCTACCTAGTTAAAATAAATACAAACTTGCCTGTAAAATAAACCCTAAGCTAGATACAATGTAACTATTAGTTATATTGTAGCTAGCTTAGGGTTAATTTTATAGGTAAGTATTTAGTTTTAAATAGGAATTATTTAGTTAATAATAGAAATTTTATTTAGATTTATTTAAATTATATTTCAATTAGGGGGTGTTAGGGTTAGACTTAGGTTTAGGGGTTAATAAATTTAATTTAGGGGCGGCAGATTAGGGGTTAATAAGTGTAGGTAGGTTGCGGCGACATTGGGGGTGGCAGATTAGGGGTTAAAAAATATAATGTAGGTGTCAGCGATGTTGGGGGCAGCAGATTAGGGGTTAATAAATATAATATAGGTAGTGGCGGTGTCCGGAGAGGCAAATTAGGTGTTAATAAGTATAATGCAGGTGTTGGCGATGTCAGGGGCGGCAGATTATGGTTTATTAGGTATAAGATTAGGGGTATTTAGACTCGGGGTTCATGTTAGGGTGTTAGGTGTAAACATAACTTTTATTTCCCCATAGGAATCAATGGGGCTGCGTTAGTGAGATTTACTCTGCTTTTTGGCAGGTGTTAGACTTTTTCTCAGCCGGCTCTCCCCATTGATGTCTATGGGGAAATCGTGCACGAGCACTTACAACCAGCTCACCGCTGACTTAAGCAGCGCTGGTATTGGAGTGCGGTAAGGAGCACAATTTTGCTCTACGCTCACTTCTTGCCTTTTAAAAGGTAAAAACCTGTAATACCAGCGCTGTATGTAAGTGAGCGGTGAGAAGAAACTGCTCATTAGCACCGCACAGCTCATAACGCAAAACTCGTAATCTGGCCGTAAGATATTGATATATTAAATTTATAATATTTCAGTGTTTTTGTATTGTTCTCCCCAATCTCAGGGCAGAAGTGATGATATAAAATGCTCTATAACTAAGACATTAGGCACCACCAGTGCTTATTATATCTCCAAGTACCAGTAGTATGGTGTTGATATAATATTATGGGATAACAAGTATAATTAAAAATGCTAATATATTTGATTATAAAAAAATAACACTAGAGCTTTATTTTGGGGGCAACTGAGGGACAGTTTTAAAATAAACCAGAGGTATGACCTCTGGTTAATTTTCAGAGTGCTAATTGCTACCGCAAGCTCGCGGTAGCATTAAAGGGACAGTCTACTCAAAATTAAAATGCAATTTTCCAATTTACATTTATCATCAAATTTGCTTTGCTCTCTTGGTATTTTTTGTGGAAAGCTAAACCTAGACTGGCTTATATGCTAATTTCTAAACCATCAAACTGCCTCTTATCTTAGTGCATTTTGACAGTTTTTCAGTTAGACACTGTTAGTTCATGTGTGTCATATACATAACATTGTGCTCACGCATGTGAAGTTCTTCATGAGTCAGCACAAATTAGCTAAAATGCAAGTCTGCCAAAAGCACTGAAATAAGGGGGCAGTCTGCAGAGGCTTAGATACAAGTTAATCACAGAGGTAAAAAGTGTATTAATATAACAGTGTTGGTTATGTAAAACTTGGAAAGCGGTAATAAAGGGATTATCTATCTGTTTAATCAACAACAATTCTGGAGTAGACTCTCTCTTTAACCAGCCACTTGTAATCCCATGTTATTTAACATTAAATTAGTGCTACACTTGTAATCTAGGCCAATTTAAGACCACAAATAAAAGGGGATAAAACAATTAGAGCCAGATTACGCAAAATTGCGCTTTCGGGAGCGTGACATTTGCGCTCTACTCATGATACCAGCACACGTAAAGAGCGCACTTCAATAGGCTCCAATGGGAGCCTTGTTTTTATGCCGATAGTCACGGCAAAGAACCTAGCGCAGCGAAGGGTCTAAGTTGCGTAGTGATGGGCAGCAAAGTTTAAATATATATGTATATGAATATATATTTATGTGTTTATATGTGTATATACACATATTAACATATACATGTATATAAGCATATACATATGTATTTTGAGTAATAACAGTCCCCATAGATTGCAATGTAAAGGTACTTTTCAGTGCTCTTTTTTTCTAACAGCCCACATCCACACACTTTAATCCCTTAAAACTGCTTTGTGCAGTTATATTTTTTTTTTAAAATGGTACAATATTTTTTAATTTAAAAGCAACACTACACTTTATTTTGGGGGCAATTGGTGGATATTTTAAAATGAACCAGGGGTATGACCTCTAGTTAATTTTCAGAGCACCCATAAACGTGTGAATTTGCCCGTTTACGAGCGCACGTGCTCCACTTGTAATCCAGCCCTTAACGAGAACAGTTAATCTGAATTTATCTCTAAACAGATAGTTTAGAAGTGGATATTTAATGATAGGGATTGTAAAGCCTAGAAACATTTATGTATATTAGGTTCAGAGAGCTAATGAAAAAAGTATTTTTCTGCACTTTCCCTTTAACAAATTGTCACTAATTCCTGTTTATTTACCCTGGTAAAAACCTAGACAGGCAGATAGATACAGTTGATAGATTTGCCATCTGATCCGATCTCTGTAAATTATGCATGATCTAAATTTTTAATGAACTGTTTAAATGGGGCTCATTAAAGTATTTCGGGTGAATTTATGAATATTGAGGAACCAAAAGAGAATCTGTCATTGATTGAAGGGAAGAGGTTAGAATTAAAATAAAAGGGGAAAACATTTCACAATCATCCTCTCAAAAGTTAATCTCATTTAGAGGGAAACAAAGTTTCATTTCTAAAGAATAAAAACAGAATTTATGCTTACCTGATAAATTAGTTTCTTTCATGGTGGTGAGAGTCCACTATCCTTTGCTCTTGGGAATTACTCTTCTCTACCACCCAAAGAGCTCTATAAAACCCCTCCCACCTCACACATACCTCAGTCTAACATATGGCCACTCAAATGAGATAAGAAAAAGTAAGAAGAGACATAAAAGGAGCAGGGGAAAAAAGAAGATGTGCTGAAGAAAAAAACTAAACCCCAAAAAACACAAGGGTGGGGTCTTGTGGACTCTCACCAGCATGAAAGAAATTAATTTATCATGTAAGCATAAATTATGTTCTCTTTCATACAGGTGGTGAGAGTCCATGATCCTTTACTCTTGGGAACTAATAACCAAGCTGAGGAATCTATGAGTAATAACATAAAGGGAGGGATTTAAAAATAAATTCACAACCCCGATAATAATTTTTTAATGCACTTAAAATAAGAAAAACAGGTGACAAAATCAAACTGAGACAACTGCCTGAAGAACCTTTCTACCAAATGCTGCTTTAGAAGAAGCAAAAACATAAAAAAGGTAGAATTTAGTAAAAGTATGCAAAGAAGAACAATTAGCTGCCTTGCAAATTTGATCAACTGAAGCCTCATTCCTAAAAGCCCAATAAGTGGCAACTGACATAATAGAATGAGTAGTAATCCGCTGCGGTGGAGGCTGACCTGCCTCCAAATAAACTTTGTGAACCAAACATTTTAACCAAGAGGCTAAAGAAACAGCAAAAACTTTCTGTCCCTTCCTAGGACCAGAAAAAAGAACGAACAAACTGGAAATCTGTCTAAAACCCTTAGTAGCATCAATGTAATATTTCAATACCCTAATGAAATCCAAATAATGCAAAGATATTTCAGAAGTATCCTTAGGATTAGGACACAAAGAAGAAACAACATTCTATCTGCTAAAGTTATCTGAAGAAACAACCTTAGGTAAAATATTAAATGATGTCCGTAAAACAGCCTTATCCTGATGAAAAATCAGATGAGGAGGTTCACAAGAAAGAGCAGTTTAGCCAGAGTGGAAATGGCCCCATCCACCTTGGGATCGCTTTCCCCATAAATCTAAATTAGCAGCAGGTAAAGGATATAACTTTTTAAACCTTGCAGAAGGAGTAAAAGAATCTCCTGGCTTAGACCATTTCCTAGAGATCATGTCAGACACAGCATCAGGCACAACATATTTTTTTTTTTAATTTACATGATTACAAGGTTTATCATCAGAAACTTTAGGATCTTTATTCCCTAAAGTAATAAAGACCTCCTTTAAAACAGAAAGAATCCTCATGCCCAGAGGAAACTTCCCCATCTGAAGACAAAACAGTATCCCTGGTCTCAGGGTACATAGCACTTGTGAAAGGTAAAATCTTAACTAACTTTTTACACTTGTTTGAAGGCGGAAGAGCAGCCAACGTTTCAGAAACTGCAACCTTGATAAAAAAAAATCATGGCAGGAGGCACTACATCAGCATCCTGTATCCTGTAATAAACAAACAGTAGGTGCATTAGTACCCAGAGAAACAGCATTAACAAATCTAAACATGAGCCACATAAATGAATAGGAGAAAGCACTTCAGCTCTCTTCAATAAGCACACCTAATAATGGTAGAAAGGTGTTCAGGAGACTTTTCTTGGGTAGATTTAGGGACAGAATCCTGCTGCTCCATTATAGCATAAGGCAAAGAAATGCAATAAACACTAAAACCCCATTAAAAATTTCTTGAGAAATGGACACCACTTACCCCCTCCTAAGCAGCTTTTAGAGAATTCTATCAGTCAATCGGAATTCAAGGGACGCCATCTTCCTAGGACCAGAAAAAAGAACGAACAAACTGGAAATCTGTCTAAAACCCTTAGTAGCATCAATGTAATATTTCAATGCCCTAATGAAATCCAAATAATGCAAAGATATTTCAGAAGCATCCTTAGGATTAGGACACAAAGAAGAAACAACATTCTATCTGCTAAAGTTATCTGAAGAAACAACCTTAGGTAAAATATTAAATGATGTCCGTAAAACAGCCTTATCCTGATGAAAAATCAGATGAGGAGGTTCACAAGAAAGAGCAGTTTAGCCAGAGTGGAAATGGCCCCATCCACCTTGGGATCGCTTTCCCCATAAATCTAAATTAGAAGCAGGTAAAGGATATAACTTTTTAAACCTTGCAGAAGGAGTAAAAGAATCTCCTGGCTTAGACCATTTCCTAGAGATCATGTCAGACACAGCATCAGGCACAACATATTTTTTTTTTTTAATTTACATGATTACAAGGTTTATCATCAGAAACTTTAGGATCTTTATTCCCTAAAGTAATAAAGACCTCCTTTAAAACAGAAAGAATCCTCATGCCCAGAGGAAACTTCCCCATCTGAAGACAAAACAGTATCCCTGGTCTCAGGGTACATAGCACTTGTAAAAGGTAAAATCTTAACTAACTTTTTACACTTGTTTGAAGGCGGAAGAGCAGCCAACGTTTCAGAAACTGCAACCTTGATAAAAAAAAATCATGGCAGGAGGCACTACATCAGCATCCTGTATCCTGTAATAAACAAACAGTAGGTGCATTAGTACCCAGAGAAACAGCATTAACAAATCTAAACATGAGCCACATAAATGAATAGGAGAAAGCACTTCAGCTCTCTTCAATAAGCACACCTAATAATGGTAGAAAGGTGTTCAGGAGACTTTTCTTGGGTAGATTTAGGGACAGAATCCTGCTGCTCCATTATAGCATAAGGCAAAGCAATGCAATAAACACTAAAACCCCATTAAAAATTTCTTGAGAAATGGACACCACTTACCCCCTCCTAAGCAGCTTTTAGAGAATTCTATCAGTCAATCGGAATTCAAGGGACGCCATCTTGGATGACGTCATTTAAAGGAAACTTCATTCTTGAAGAGCCATTGAACGAAGAGGATGTTACGCGCCAGATGTCTTGAAGATGGAGCCGCTCCACATCGGAAGAATGAAGATAGAAGATGCTGTCTGGATGAAAACTTCTGCCCGCCTGGGGGACGACTTCTTGCTGCTTGGATGAAGACTTCTCCTGGATTCGTTGAGGACTTCTTGCCGCTTGGATGAAGACTTCTCCCGGCTGGATGAGGATGGATGTCCGGTCTTCAAAAACTGTAAGTGGATCTTCGGGGGTTAGTGTTAGTTTTTTTTAAGGGTTTATTGGGTGGGTTTTAATTTTAGATTAGGGACTTTGGGCAACGTAAAAGAGCTAAATGCCCTTTTAAGGGCAATGCCCATCCAAATGCCATTTTCAGGGCAATGGGGAGCTTAGGTTTTTTAGGTATTTTTTATTTTTATTTTGGGGGGGGGGAGGTTGGTTGTGTGGGTAAAAAAAGAGCTGATTTCTTTGGGGCAATGCCCCGCAAAAGGCCCTTTTAAGGTAGTGTAGGCTAGGGGTTTTTTTATTTTGGGGGGGCTTTTTATTTTGATAGGGCTATTAGATTAGGTGTAATTAGTTTAAATATTTGTTAATTTCTTTTTTATTTTGTGTAATTTAGTGTTTATCATTTTTTGTAATTTAGATAAATGTATTTTGTTAATTTAATTTATTTAATTTTAGTTTTAGTTTTTAGTTTTTTTTAGCCAGCTCTCCCCATTGATGTCTATGGGGAAATCGTACACAAGCACGTAAAACCAGCTCAAAGCAGTGCTGGTATTTGTGTGCGGTATGGAGCTCAACTCTGCCATATTGCCCGCATATATAACCTGACAGATGTAAACTGTTGCTTGTGTAAACTATAGAAAGACTAAAGGGACGTGCGTAACTGTTATCCCGACGTGCGTAAACCAGTGACAGATGCGCAAAAAACAGAATTTATGTTTACCTGATAAATTACTTTCTCCAACGGTGTGTCCGGTCCACGGCGTCATCCTTACTTGTGGGATATTCTCTTCCCCAACAGGAAATGGCAAAGAGCCCAGCAAAGCTGGTCACATGATCCCTCCTAGGCTCCGCCTTCCCCAGTCATTCGACCGACGTAAAGGAGGAATATTTGCATAGGAGAAACCATATGATACCGTGGTGACTGTAGTTAAAGAAAATAAATTATCAGACCTGATTAAAAAACCAGGGCGGGCCGTGGACCGGACACACCCGTGGAGAAAGTAATTTATCAGGTAAACATAAATTCTGTTTTCTCCAACATAGGTGTGTCCGGTCCACGGCGTCATCCTTACTTGTGGGAACCAATACCAAAGCTTTAGGACACGGATGAAGGGAGGGAGCAAATCAGGTCACCTAGATGGAAGGCACCACAGCTTGCAAAACCTTTCTCCCAAAAATAGCCTCAGAAGAAGCAAAAGTATCAAACTTGTAAAATTTAGTAAAGTGTGCAGTGAAGACCAAGTCGCTGCCTTACATATCTGATCAACAGAAGCCTCGTTCTTGAAGGCCCATGTGGAAGCCACAGCCCTAGTGGAATGAGCTGTGATTCTGTCAGGAGGCTGCCGTCCGGCAGTCTCGTAAGCCAATCTGATGATGCTTTTAATCCAAAAAGAGAGAGAGGTAGAAGTTGCTTTTTGACCTCTCCTTTTACCAGAATAAACAACAAACAAGGAAGATGTTTGTCTAAAATCCTTTGTAGCATCTAAATAGAATTTTAGAGCACGAACAACATCCAAATTGTGCAACAAACGTTCCTTCTTTGAAACTGGATTCAGACACAAAGAAGGCACGACTATCTCCTGGTTAATGTTTTTGTTAGAAACAACTTTCGGAAGAAAACCAGGTTTAGTGCGTAAAACCACCTTATCTGCATGGAACACCAGATAAGGAGGAGAACACTGCAGAGCAGATAATTCTGAAACTCTTCTAGCAGAAGAAATTGCAACCAAAAACAAAACTTTCCAAGATAATAACTTAATATCAACGGAATGTAAGGGTTCAAACGGAACCCCCTGAAGAACTGAAAGAACTAAATTGAGACTCCAAGGAGGAGTCAAAGGTTTGTAAACAGGCTTGATTCTAACCAGAGCCTGAACAAAGGCTTGAACATCTGGCACAGCTGCCAGCTTTTTGTGAAGTAACACAGACAAGGCAGAAATCTGTCCCTTCAAGGAACTCGCAGATAATCCTTTCTCCAAACCTTCTTGAAGAAAGGATAGAATCTTAGGAATTTTTACCTTGTCCCAAGGGAATCCTTTAGATTCACACCAACAGATATATTTTTTCCATATTTTGTGGTAAATTTTTCTAGTTACAGGCTTTCTGGCCTGAACAAGAGTATCAATGACAGAATCTGAGAATCCTCGCTTTGATAAGATCAAGCGTTCAATCTCCAAGCAGTCAGTTGGAGTGAGACCAGATTCGGATGTTCGAACGGACCTTGAACAAGAAGGTCTCGTCTCAAAGGTAGCTTCCATGGTGGAGCCGATGACATATTCACCAGGTCTGCATACCAAGTCCTGCGTGGCCACGCAGGAGCTATCAAGATCACCGATGCCCTCTCCTGATTGATCCTGGCTACCAGCCTGGGGATGAGAGGAAACGGCGGGAATACATAAGCTAGTTTGAAGGTCCAAGGTGCTACTAGTGCATCTACTAGAGTCGCCTTGGGATCCCTGGATCTGGACCCGTAGCAAGGAACCTTGAAGTTCTGACGAGAGGCCATCAGATCCATGTCTGGAATGCCCCACAGTTGAGTAATTTGGGCAAAGATTTCCGGATGGAGTTCCCACTCCCCCGGATGAAATGTCTGACGACTCAGAAAATCCGCTTCCCAATTTTCCACTCCTGGGATGTGGATTGCAGACAAGTGGCAGGAGTGAGTCTCCGCCCATTGAATGATTTTGGTCACTTCTTCCATCGCCAGGGAACTCCTTGTTCCCCCCTGATGGTTGATGTACGCAACAGTTGTCATGTTGTCTGATTGAAACCGTATGAACTTGGCCTTTGCTAGCTGAGGCCAAGCCTTGAGAGCATTGAGTATCGCTCTCAGTTCCAGAATATTTATCGGTAGAAGAGATTCTTCCCGAGACCAAAGACCCTGAGCTTTCAGGGGTCCCCAGACCGCGCCCCAGCCCACCAGACTGGCGTCGGTCGTGACAATGACCCACTCTGGTCTGCGGAAGCTCATCCCCTGTGACAGGTTGTCCAGGGACAGCCACCAACGGAGTGAATCTCTGGTCCTCTGATTTACTTGTATCGTCGGAGACAAGTCTGTATAGTCCCCATTCCACTGACTGAGCATGCACAGTTGTAATGGTCTTAGATGAATGCGCGCAAAAGGAACTATGTCCATTGCCGCTACCATCAAACCTATTACTTCCATGCACTGCGCTATGGAAGGAAGAGGAACAGAATGAAGTATTTGACAAGAGTTTAGAAGTTTTGTTTTTCTGGCCTCTGTCAGAAAAATCCTCATTTCTAAGGAGTCTATTATTGTTCCCAAGGGAGATAGAGAACTCTTTTCTACGTTCACTTTCCATCCGTGAGATCTGAGAAAGGCCAGGACAATGTCCGTGTGAGCCTTTGCTTGAGGAAGGGACGACGCTTGAATCAGAATGTCGTCCAAGTAAGGTACTACTGCAATGCCCCTTGGTCTTAGCACCGCTAGAAGGGACCCTAGTACCTTTGTGAAAATCCTTGGAGCAGTGGCTAATCCGAACGGAAGTGCCACAAACTGGTAATGCTTGTCCAGGAATGCGAACCTTAGGAACCGATGATGTTCCTTGTGGATAGGAATATGTAGATACGCATCCTTTAAATCCACCGTGGTCATGAATTGACCTTCCTGGATGGAAGGAAGAATTGTTCAAATGGTTTCCATTTTGAACGATGGAACCTTGAGAAACTTGTTTAGGATCTTGAGATCTAAGATTGGTCTGAACACAATTGAGACCTGTGGAACCTCCCCCTTGGGGGAAGCCCCTTGAATTCCAGAAGATAACCTTGGGAGACTATTTCTAGCGCCCAAGGATCCAGAACATCTCTTGCCCAAGCCTGAGCGAAGAGAGAGAGTCTGCCCCCCACCAGATCCGGTCCCGGATCGGGGGCCAACATCTCATGCTGTCTTGGTAGCAGTGGCAGGTTTCTTGGCCTGCTTTCCTTTGTTCCAGCCTTGCTGGTCTCCAGGCTGGCTTGGCTTGAGAAGTATTACCCTCCTGCTTAGAGGACGTAGCACTTGGGGCTGGTCCGTTTCTGCGAAAGGGACGAAAATTAGGTTTATTTTTGGCCTTGAAAGACCTATCCTGAGGAAGGGCGTGGCCCTTGCCCCCAGTGATATCAGAGATAATCTCTTTCAAGTCAGGGCCAAACAGCGTTTTCCCCTTGAAAGGAATGTTAAGCAATTTGTTCTTGGAAGACGCATCCGCTGACCAAGATTTTAACCAAAGCGCTCTGCGCGCCACAATAGCAAACCCAGAATTTTTCGCCGCTAACCTAGCAAATTGCAAAGTGGCGTCTAGGGTGAAAGAATTAGCCAATTTGAGAGCACGAATTCTGTCCATAATCTCCTCATAAGAAGAAGAATTATTATTGATCGCCTTTTCTAGCTCATCGAACCAGAAACACGCGGCTGTAGTGACAGGAACAATGCATGAAATTGGTTGTAGAAGGTAACCTTGCTGAACAAACATCTTTTTAAGCAAACCTTCTAATTTTTTATCCATAGGATCTTTGAAAGCACAACTATCTTCTATGGGTATAGTGGTGCGTTTGTTTAGAGTAGAAACCGCCCCCTCGACCTTGGGGACTGTCTGCCATAAGTCCTTTCTGGGGTCAACCATAGGAAACAATTTTTTAAATATGGGGGGAGGGACGAAAGGTATACCGGGCCTTTCCCATTCTTTATTTACAATGTCCGCCACCCGCTTGGGTATAGGAAAAGCTTCGGGGGGCCCCGGGACCTCTAGGAACTTGTCCATTTTACATAGTTTCTCTGGAATGACCAAATTCTCACAATCATCCAGAGTGGATAACACCTCCTTAAGCAGAGCGCGGAGATGTTCCAACTTAAATTTAAATGTAATCACGTCAGGTTCAGCTTGTTGAGAAATTTTCCCTGAATCTGAAATTTCTCCCTCAGACAAAACCTCCCTGGCCCCCTCAGACTGGTGTAGGGGCCCTTCAGAACCAATATCATCAGCGTCCTCATGCTCTTCAGTATTTTCTAAAACAGAGCAGTCGCGCTTTCGCTGATAAGTGGGCATTTTCGCTAAAATGTTTTTGATAGAATTATCCATTACAGCCGTTAATTGTTGCATAGTAAGGAGTATTGGCGCGCTAGATGTACTAGGGGCCTCCTGTGTGGGCAAGACTGGTGTAGACGAAGGAGGGGATGATGCAGTACCATGCTTACTCCCCTCACTTGAGGAATCATCTTGGGCATCATTTTCTCTAAATTTTGTGTCACATAAATCACATCTATTTAAATGAGAAGGAACCTTGGCTTCCCCACATTCAGAACACAGTCTATCTGGTAGTTCAGACACGTTAAACAGGCATAAACTTGATAACAAAGTACAAAAAACGTTTTAAAATAAAACCGTTACTGTCACTTTAAATTTTAAACTGAACACACTTTATTACTGCAATTGCGAAAAAGTATGAAGGAATTGTTCAAAATTCACCAAAATTTCACCACAGTGTCTTAAAACCTTAAAAGTATTGCACACCAAATTTGGAAGCTTTAACCCTTAAAATAACGGAACCGGAGCCGTTTTTATATTTAACCCCTTTACAGTCCCTGGTATCTGCTTTGCTGAGACCCAACCAAGCCCAAAGGGGAATACGATACCAAATGACGCCTTCAGAAAGTCTTTTCTATGTATCAGAGCTCCTCACACATGCATCTGCATGTCATGCTTCTCAAAAACAAGTGCGCAATACAGGCGCGAAAATGAGACTCTGCCTATGATTAGGGAAAGCCCCTAGAGAATAAGGTGTCCAATACAGTGCCTGCCGGTTATTTTACAAAATTCCCAAGATTAAAATAATTCCTCAAGGCTATGGAGTATAAAATATGTTTATATATAAATCGATTTAGCCCAGAAAATGTCTACAGTCTTAAAAAGCCCTTGTGAAGCCCTTTTTTTCTCTGTAATAAAAATGGCTTACCGGATCCCATAGGGAAAATGACAGCTTCCAGCATTACATCGTCTTGTTAGAATGTGTCATACCTCAAGCAGCAAAAGTCTGCTCACTGTTCCCCCAACTGAAGTTAATTCCTCTCAACAGTCCTGTGTGGAAACAGCCATCGATTTTAGTAACGGTTGCTAAAATCATTTTCCTCTTACAAACAGAAATCTTCATCTCTTTTCTGTTTCAGAGTAAATAGTACATACCAGCACTATTTTAAAATAACAAACTCTTGATTGAATAATAAAAACTACAGTTAAACACTAAAAAACTCTAAGCCATCTCCGTGGAGATGTTGCCTGTACAACGGCAAAGAGAATGACTGGGGAAGGCGGAGCCTAGGAGGGATCATGTGACCAGCTTTGCTGGGCTCTTTGCCATTTCCTGTTGGGGAAGAGAATATCCCACAAGTAAGGATGACGCCGTGGACCGGACACACCTATGTTGGAGAAAACCAAGCCGCAAAAAACAGAAACAAGAGAAAGCCGATGCACAAAAAACAGCAAGAGAACAGTGAAAAGGAACAGTCCAGGGCTATATATTAGCAAATATATAACTAACTATAAAAAGTGCCCAAAACATAGCTAAATTAGTGTCTAAATGTTAATAAAAAGATAATTACAATAGACATTCGTCCACTAGCAATGAAGCATCAGACAGCCAAACCAGTACTGAAACATATCAGCAAAGATTATAAAATAGGAGTATATTGTAGAGGCAAAAGACAAGTCCTTGCAACCAATTATAGAGGGTTTATTAAATATTTACTATGAGGTGAAAAAAGAATCATAAACCATACCCCAAATACATCCCTCTGACAAGCACTGTACTTGAAAAGTAAAGACTGAGGTATGTGTGAGGTGGGGGGGTTATAGAGCTCTTGGGGTTTAGGAATCTTTCCCTCCTCCTAGTGGTAGAGAAGAGTAATTCCCAAGAGTAAAGGATCACAGACTTTTCCCACCTGTATGAAAAATCTCACAACTGAAAAAAATGATCCATGTTATGAAAATATTGTCCACCCTCTACTTCCCTCTGCCCTCTACTGGCTCTGCATAGAGAACTGGACATTAAAAAAAAAAGGTGACTACCTTGCAAATACAGGGCCGCTGGCACAAGGGCCGCCACTAGAAATTTTGGGGCCCCTGACTTAACCATTGATCAGGGCCCCCCCCCCCCTCCTTTGACATGTGCAATTTTTGACCAAGTGACTAAAACGTATATGCACTTTATTCTTAATTGTCTATTTAAACTTGGAAATGTTGTAAAAGTAGTAACATACACTGAAACACACACACTCACACATAAGGATTCACATACAGACACTTTAGCAAACACGCAAAGAAACTCAGACACAGACACCCAAACAGACACTTAGCACTTGTTTACATTGTCCTGACAAGTAATGAGGTAAACTACAGTTTTGTAAAAAAAGGAGATTTAGAAAACAAAATATGGAGTTCTGATTATCTTTTTGTAAAGGACGATGCCAACTAAATGATGACAACAGTATGCAGTGGCTGAAAGGAAGGGCCCTGAACTGCCTAAACAATAATTTAAAGGTTAAATGGTAGATTGGTAACTTCTGGAAAGGTCTCATAAGTCTCAAAGTCTGTAGAAAGATGTGAATAATCAGTAGTAAGGTCAAAATGTCCTAAAAAGGAACAGACAATGGACACCCACACACAAACTCAAACTTGCACATACACCCAAGGAAACACCAACAGAGACAGCATCAGAAAACACACAAAGACATACAAACACACACAGAGACACCCACAGAAAACACATAAAGACATACATACACACCCTCACTGAGACATCCACAGAAAACACACAAAGACATACACACACCCTCACAGAGACATCCACAGAAAACACAGACATACATACACACACACACACGCTCACAGAGACATCCACAGAAAACACAGACATACACACCCACCCTCACAGAGGCATCCAGAGAAAATACACAAAGACAAACACACGCCCACCCTCACAGAGACACCCAAAGAAAACGCTCAAAGACATATGCACACACCCTCACAGACATCCACAGAAAATGCACAAAGACATACACACCCACCCTCACAGAGATACCAACAGAAAAAAAATACATACACACTCATAGAGACACAAACCAGAGCACAAAGACATAAACACAGACACCCACAGAAACACTCACAGGAGGAAACATTTATGCACCTTGCATCCCCTAAATCAACAGTGTGTGACATGCATGATAAAAAAAATGCAGAAATTAAGAGATCACTTTTTAAAGAATCATATTTGTAAATGTGCAAACAAAAATAATTCTGTGAATTCAAAATTGTACATTAATGATCTGGGTAGATGGCTAGATGAAGAAAAGTACTTTTAAAAGGTTGACATATGTTTGTTTGATATTTTCCCCAACTAAGAGCACCACTTCAAATATAGTGTACAAATGTTCCCATCTGTCAGCTGTACTTGTGGATTTTGAAAATGCTGTACTCTATATGGTCTTGGTGGAACCTTAAGCTGTGGTACTCATACCATTAGTGCAACAATGTAGCATGAAACACAGCACTCACTGCACAGCCAGGAACAGGTTCACCAAACCCAGCATCAATATGAAGAAAACAGAAATGTTCCAGCTGGTGCAAAAAAACTTTTATTGTGCAAACAGGGATAAGATAAAGGCTTTATCTTATCCCTGTTTGCACAATAAAAGTTTTTCTACACCAGCTGGAACATTTCTGTTTACTCATACCATTAGATCTGGTTAAATGCAGGATTTAAGCTTGTTGGTATGCATTTCAAAATTAAGTCAGCTGTAGAGTAAACTGAACAGTTTTAAATTAACCTGTCTCATTTCCAACACTGAGCAATCTTAGTCTGAGAGTATAACATGTTATGCAGATGTAAAAATCTTAGATAAAATGCCTCCTTGTATCTGCAAAGTCCTTGCATAAAGGGTCAGTAAACTGGAATGTAATATATATAATTTGTGTATTGAGGAGGAAACATTTCTGCATGGTTTTAAATATAGAATTTCTACAGCATTGTCAAATAATCATAAATACACTGCTGCTAAAAAAAATTGTTTTTATGGACCCCTGGCCCCACCATACAACTACTACCACACTGAAATTACAATCTTAAATTGCACAAAGAAATAAAAAACATTTGCTAAGTAATTCCTACCTCCTCTGCAAATGAAAGTGATCAGCCGTCTGACTAAGGCACACACTCTACAAACAAAGTGCCAAGTCTGTCTCACACTGTGCATAGTGGTTAAGTGCACACTCAGAAATCCTCTCAAATGCTAATACTTTACTCCTTGTAATAACATTTCCCATTTTTTTTTTTTTACTTCTTGCCTCATGGGGCCCCCCTAGCCCATTGGGCCCCTGACAGGAGTCACCCCTGTCACCCCCTGATGGCGGCCCTGGCTGGCACTATCAGAGCTGCTTTCTGAGTGTGGCTGTGTTAATGCCCTGGGTGTTGAGAGCTACATGGTTATATATGTTAACTAATCAACTTTTGTTACGTTACATGATCATTATTAAATTCTACAGAACCAAAATTAAAACATCTGAAAGAAGAAGGAATGCTGTCACTTTATGGGGTGTCTTCTTGCTGCTCAAAATGTTATGAACTACAGTCAAGAATGCTTATGCCTTGGCATGTGCACACAATATTACTCTAAGGTCATTTATACATATACACACACATATAAAAACACAAAACTTAGAATATTTAAAAATGAGCCCTCCTGCATGAAGACTGAAAGTTAAGCTGATATGTTGCCTTTGGGATTCTGTTTTAAATAAATAAAAAACATTTTAATTAACTGCTGTGTGACATTATTAGGAAACAGCATATGTTTGGGTGCAGACAGATAACGCTAGTCCTTTTGAATGTATTTTTAACTAGCTGTGGTGCTGAGATTTGTCTGTTATGAGGTCATAAACAGCCTATTACATACAATAATTGTTTACCTATCACATCAGGTCACTTGGGAGCATATCTCTTAAGATCACAGGGTGTCTATCCAATCAGAAAGCAGATGCCTATACCTGGAAATCATTGGGTGGCTGCCAACCTTACTAGAATAATGGCTACATATTCCATGAGATTAGTTGCTGATGATCTGATGGGAGAACCAGTCAATAATACATATTTAGCAGAACATTGTAATACACTTTAAATAAAGCTTGTTTTTTTTTTTTTAAATTAAATTAAAGCTATTAGGATAATTTATTTCAAATGAGATTCCCACACACAGTTTTATCTACATTGAACCATACAAATAATAGCCACATCTTGCTAAAATAATATAAATTTGGGTTGCAGCCTTTAATCTCACCTGAGAAAAAGGCTGCTTGCCGATTGGTACTGCCCCACCCACACTTTTCCTAGAGTGAGATCTTTCATGAGGATCATTGGAACATTGCTGAGGTGTGTTCGTCACCTAAAGAAAAAAAAACTCATAATTCAAATTGAATATCCCCAGCCAGTCAGCATTTGTACAATATGACTTTCAAAATAAACTTCATTAAAGGGACCTTAAAGTGAATGTAAAGTTTGATGCTATAGTGCCCGGTTTTTAAAACTTCGATTAAAACAGGGGCACTTTAATTCATCAAAATTTACATTTCACTCCTGTTGTGAAAAAAAACTTACCTTTAAAACTTCACAGCAGCTCCAGCTTCCTCCACTCATTTCAAAGCCTCTTCCTGGGTCTAAAATGAGGCATCCAGCTTCCTCCAATCACAGCGTTGAATCAGACACTGATTCCCCCGGGGGGAAGCTGTGATTGGAGGATGACCTATCAATCACTTCTGACATCAAAAATGGCTTGTGAGACCAGAGGAAGCTGGAGCTGCTGTGAAGATTAAAAGGTAAGATTTTTTTCACAACAGGAGTGAAATGTAAATTTTGATGAATTAAAGTGCCCCTGTTTTTAATCGAAGTTTTAAAAACCGGGAACTTTAGCATCAAAATTTACATTCACTTTAAACACTAAATAAATGCTAGATAGAATGATACATTCAAGGAAAAGATAAGTCTGAGAATAACAAGTAAATGTATTTTTTAAAATTTTATTAGTTGTTTAAATATTGACAAAATAAGTGTAAAGTTTTGCGCCGAGATTAGGAGTTTGGCGTTAACAGGGGTGCGTTGCTAACGAGGCTTTTAAGCCAACGCTGGTATTACAGGTTTTTTTAAACCTGGCGTTAGCCGCAAAAAGGTGAGCGTAGAGCAAAATTTAGCTCCACATCTCACCTCAATACCAGCGTTGCTTAAGTCAGCGGTAAGCTGGCTAAACGTACTTGTGCGCGATTTCCCCATAGGAAACAATGGGGCTGAGCTGGCTGGAAAAAAAACTAACACCTGCAAAAAAGCAGCGTCCAGCTTCTAACGCAGCCCCCATTGTTTCCTATGGGGAAATAAAAAATATGTCTGCACCTAACACCCTAACATGAACCCCGAGTCTAAACACCCCTAAACTTACACTTCAAATTGGGTGGATTAGTGCGCGCTAAAGGAAGGTATTGCTAAACACTACTCTAAAGATACAATCTCTGTATGTATCAAATACAAGTTAATAACCAAATAGTGAAGCCAAAGCTTCAAGATAGAGAAAGTGCGCTAACAAGCTGAAAGTATACACACCATATAAGGAATTGAAGTGAAAATTTAATAAACATATAGAATAAGATACACAAATATATACACTAAAAATAGGGACGTCTCCCTGTAATGTAAATACAACTGGGGGAAAATCCTAATGAAAAAACAGGTTAAAACCTATAAATGATGAATAGATTATCAATTAGTATCTGTATTATTCATCATTTATAGGTTTTAACCTGTTTTTTCATTAGGATTTTTCCCCAGTTGTATTTACATTACAGGGAGACGTCCCTATTTTTAGTGTATATATTTGTGTATCTTATTCTATATGTTTATTAAATTTTCACTTCAATTCCTTATATGGTGTGTATACTTTCAGCTTGTTAGCGCACTTTCTCTATCTTGAAGCTTTGGCTTCGCTATTTGGTTACTAATCTTACACTTATTAACCCCTAATCTGCCGCCCCCGACATCGTCGCCACCTGCATTATACTATTAACACCTAATCTGCCGCTCTGGACACCGCCGCCACCTTCATTATACTTATAAACCCCTAACCTGCTGCCCCCAACATCGCCGACACCTACATTATAGTTATTAACCCCTAATTTGCCCCCCCAACGTCGCAGCAACTATATTAAATTAATTAACCCCTAATCTGCCGCCGCCAACGTCACCACCACTATAATAAATTTATTAACCCCTAAACCTAAGTCTAACCCTAACAACCCCCTAACTTAAATATAATTTAAATACATCTAAATAAATTTACTATAATTAGTTAAATTATTCCTATTTAAAACTAAATACTTACCTGTAAAATAAACCCTAAGCTAGCTACAATATAACTAATAATTACATTGTAGCTATCTTAGGATTTATATTTATTTTACAGGCAACTTTGTATTTATTTTAACTAGGTAGAATAGTCATTAAATAGTTATTAACTATTTAATAACTACCTAGCTAAAATAAGTACAAAATTACCTGTAAAATAAATCCTAACCTAAATTACAATTACACCTAACACTACACTATCATTAAATAAATTACCTAAACTACCTACAATTAAATACAGTTAAATTCAATAAACTAAATTACGAGAAAAACCCCCACTAAAATTACAGAAAATAAAAAAAGAATTACAATAATTTTAAACTAATTACACCTAATCTAATCCCCCTAATAAAATAAAAAAGCCCCCCAAAATAATAAAATTTCCCTACCCTATACTAAATTACAAATAGCCCTTAAAAGGGCCTTTTGCGGGGCATTGCCCCAAAGTAATCAGCTCTTTTACCTGTAAAAGAAAAATACAATACCCCCCCAACATTAAAACCCACCACCCACACACCCCTACTCTAAAACCCACCCAATCCCCCCTTAAAAAAAACCTAACTCTAACCCCCTGAAGATCTCCCTACCTTGAGCCGTCTTCACCCAGCCGGGCACAAGTGGTCCTCCAGAGGGTCCGAAGTCTTCATCCGATCGGGACAGAAGAGGTCCTCCAGACGGCAGAAGGCTTCATCCAAGCGGCATCTTCTATCTTCATCCTTCCGGAGCGGAGCCATCTTCTATCCAGCCGACGCGGAGCCATCCTCTTCAAACGACATCCTAACAAAGAATGATGGTTCCTTTAAATGACGTCATCCAAGATGGCGTCCCTTGAATTCTGATTGGCTGATAGGATTCTATCAGCCAATCGGAATTAAGGTAGGAAAAATCCTATTGGCTGATTTGATCAGCCAATAGGATTGAGCTCGCATTCTATTGGCTGTTCCATCAGGATTTTTCCTACCTTAATTCCGATTGGCTGATAGAATCCTATCAGCCAATCGGAATTCAAGGGACGCCATCTTGGATGACGTCATTTAAAGGAACCATCATTCTTCGTTAGGACGTCTTTGAAGAGGATGGCTCCGCGTCGGCTGGATAGAAGATGGCTCCGCTCCGGAAGGATGAAGATAGAAGATGCCGCTTGGATGAAGCCTTCTGCCGTCTGGAGGACCTCTTCTGCCCCGATTGGATGAAGACTTCGGACCCTCTGGAGGACCACTTGTGCCCGGCTGGGTGAAGACGGCTCAAGGTAGGGAGATCTTCAGGGGGTTAGAGTTAGGTAGTTTTAAGGGGGGATTGGGTGGGTTTTAGAGTAGGGTGTGTGGGTGGTGGGTTTTAATGTTGGGGGGGTATTGTATTTTTCTTTTACAGGTAAAAGAGCTGATTACTCTGGGGCAATGCCCCGCAAAAGGCCCTTTTAAGGGCTATTTGTAATTTAGTATAGGGTAGGGAAATATTATTTTTGGGGGCTTTTTTATTTCATTAGGGGGATTAGATTAGGTGTAATTAGTTTAAAATTATTGTAATTCTTTTTTATTTTCTGTAATTAAGTGTGTTTTTTTCGTAAATTTAGTTTATTGAATTTAATTGTATTTAATTGTAGGTAGTTTAGGTAATTTAATGATTGTGTAGTGTTAGGTGTAATTGTAACTTAGGTTAGGATTTATTTTACAGGTAATTTTGTACTTATTTTAGCTAGGTAGTTATTAAATAGTTAATAACTATTTAATAACTATTCTACCTAGTTAAAATAAATACAAAGTTGCCTGTAAAATAAATATAAATCCTAAAATGGCTACAATGTAACTATTAGTTATATTGTAGCTAGCTTATGGTTTATTTTATAGGTAAGTATTTAGTTTTATATAGGAATAATTTTTTTAATTATGTTAAATTAATTTTGTTTAATTTAAATTATATTTAAGTTAGGGGGGGTTAGACTTAGGGTTAGACTTAGGTTTAGGGGTTAATAAATTTATTATAGTAGCGGCGACGTTGGGGTCGGAAGATTAGGGTTTAATAAATGTAGGTAGGTGTCGGCGATGTTGGGGGGGCAGATTAGGGGTTAATAAAATGTAACTAGTGTTTGCGAGGCGGGAGTGCAGCGGTTTAGGGGTTAATACATTTATTAAAATGGCGGCGATATCCGGTAGGTAGGTGGCGGCGAGGTTGGGGGGGCGGATTAGGGGTTTATAAGTATAATCGGCGATGTTGGGGGCAGTATATTAGGGGTTCATAGGTATAATGTAGGTGGCGGCGATGTCGGGTCGGCAGATTAGGGGTTAAAAAAAATTATTATAGTGGTTGCGATGTGGGGGGGGGGCTCGCTTTAGGGGTTAATAGGTAGTTTATGGGTGTTAGTTTACATTGTAGCACTTTAGTTAAGCGTTTTATGTTCCGGCGTTAGCCCATAAAACTCTTAACTACTGACTTTTAAATGCGGTAGAAGTCTTGCCAGGAGAGGGTCTACCGCTCACTTCTTCCAAGACTCGTAATACCAGTGTTAGGCAAATCCCATTAAAAAGATCGGATACGCAATTGACATAAGGGGATTTGCGGTAGCCTCGAGTCGCGGAAGAAAAGTGAGCGGTGAGCCTCTACCTGTCAGACTCGTAATACTAGCGTTAGGTTAAAAGCAGCGTTGGGACCTCTCAACGCTGCTTTTTACGGCTAACGCCAAACTCGTAATCTAGCAGTTGGTGTCTATAAAACAATGGGAGCTGCCATGTTATAACTTAGGTTACCTTCTCTGCTGTGACCAATTAGAGACAGTTATAAATAGGTCACTAGAGTGTTCAGCCAATGGCTGTGTGGGATATAAGAGGGTTCTGCACTTCCATTTCTAACAGGAACTTAAAAGCTCACGATTTTGGAATGGAATTACAGGAAAAGGGGACAAAATAAATAATGAAAGTATATTTCAGAGTTTTTTTGTATATGTGATCTATCTATATTTTATATTACTATCTCAAAGGGTTTAATGTCCCTTTATAAACACATTGAACACAGAAAGAGATTATGCTGGAATGGTCTGATTGGATTTGGTTTCTTTGACAGTAATCATAGACCATAATCCCTATCAATGGCATTCCCTTTATATCAATACACACTTTTTTATTTTAGCAATCCAAACATTACAACATTAATACCTTGTGTGCCCCAATACAAATGCAATAGTAAAAATAATGACATGGCTATTACACAGTTTAACCTAGAGCAGTGCTATTCAGAGTGAGGTCGGAGGCACGGGAGCAATGACACTTTGCACTATCCTATGGAAACCAGCGGACTTTGGTAAAACATAAAACAGTTTTTAGGAGCTGACAATGATCATGTGGTAGTGGAATAAGTCAAAGGGCAAGATGTAGGTGGAAGAAAGGTACTGATGTCGAAATAACTCAGGGACTACTTTGTGTTTGTTCTTGATTAGTAATTTAGGTTTAACACAGGAGTAACCAAGTGCAAATTGAAAAAAATGAGTGAAGCTCTTTTGGTTGATCAACTCTTGAGAGCTGTGTGTGAGCCCTGGGTTAGAGGTAAATCCCCCAAATTAAAACTAAAACATAAATTATGCTTACCACATAATTCCATTTCCTTCTGTATAAGGAGAGTCCACTGCTTCATTTCTTACTGTTGGGAAATACTGAACCTGGCCACCAGGAGGAGGCAAAGACACCCCAGCCAAAGGCTTAAATAATTCTCCCACTTCCCCATCCCCCAGTCATTCTGCTGAGGGAACAAAGAACAGTAGGATAAATATCAGGGTATAAAAGGTGCCAGAAGAGAAATATAAATGTAGGGGGCCGCCCATCGGAGAAACACACGGGGTGGGGGCATGGACTCTCCTTGTACAGAAGGAAATTAAATTATCTGGTAAGCATAATTTATGATTTCCTTCTTAATATAAGGAGAGTCCACAGCCTCATTCCTTACTGTTGGGAAACTTATACCCAAGCTTTAGAGAACACTGAATGATAACAGGAGGGACAAAAAAAGAGGCGGACCCTAATCTGAGGGCACCACAGTCTGCAAAACCTTTCTCACGAAGGCTGCTTCAGCTGAAGCAAAATCATCAAACTTGTAAAATTTAGAAAAAGTGTGTAAGGAGGACCAGGTAGCCACCTTACAAATCTGATCCATATAGGCCTCGTTCTTAAAGGCCCAAGAGGAACCCACTGCTCTAGTAGAATGAGCCGTAATTCTCTGAGGAGGTCTATGTCCCACTTTCTCAGATAAGACTCCTCTCAGATAAGACTCCTCAACCAAAAAGATAAGGAAGTCAAAGAGACCTTCTGACCCTTACGCTTCACAGAATATGCCACAAACAAGGAAGAAGTTTGTCTAAAATCCTTAGTAGCCTGAAGATAAAACTTCAAGGAACGAACCACGTCCACATTATGAAGTAAACGTTCCTTCGAAGTAGAAGGATTAAGACACAAAGAAGGGACCACAATCTTGTGATTGATGTTGCGGTCTGACACGACTTTAGGGAGAAATCCTAACTTAGTACGTAGGACAGCCTTATCCGAATGGAACACCAGATAAGGAGGCTCACTTTGCAATAGCCAGTAGAAAAAGAACCTTCCAGGACAACAACTTAATGTCAATTTAATGCACAGACTCAAAAGGAGCCCGTTGCAAAACTTTAAGAACCAGATTCAGATTCCAAGGGGGAGCTGAAGATCTGAACACAGGTCTGATCCCAATCAGAGCCTTAACAAAAGACTGAACATCTGGAAGCTCAGAGAGCCTCTTTTGCAGTAAAACAGACAATGCCGAAATCTGTCCCCTCAGGGAACTGGCCGAAAGACCCTTCTCCAGTCCATCCTGGAGAAACAATAGAATCCTGGCAACCGTAACTTTATGCCAATGAAATCCACGTTCTTCACACCAGAATAAGTAGGTTCTCCACACCTTATGATAGATGCGACGAGTAATTGGCTTACGAGCTTGAATGATAGTATCAATAACTCTCTCAGAAAACTCTCTCTTGGGAAGGACTAAGCTTCAATCTCCATGCAGTCAGCCTCAGAGAATCTAGATTTTGCTGAACAAAAGGACCCTGTACCAGCAGATCCCTGCGACAAGAAGATGACATCCTCACGCCTGCTCCTGCTTGATGTGAACCACTACCCGAGGAAGGAGAGGTAATTGGGGAAACAGGTAGATCAGATTGAGCCTCCAAGGCACCGCTAATGCATCTATTAGCTCCGCCTGAGGATCCCTGTACCTCGACCCATATCTGGGTAGCTTGGTATTAAGTCGAGACGCCATGAGATCTATCTCCTGTCCCCCCCACATGTTGCATATCTCCACAAACACTTCGGGATGGAGAGACCATTCCCCTGGATGAAAGGATTGTCTGCTGAGAAAATCCACTTCCCAGTTGTCCACACCCAGAATGTGGATCATTGACAGCGAACAGCTGTGGGCCTCCGCCCAATCCAGAATCCAAGATACTTCCCTCATTGCTATGGAGTTTCTCGTTCCCCCCTGATGGTTGATGTAAGCCACTGAGGTTATATTGTCTGACTGGAATCTGATAAACCGGGACAAACCCAGAAGAGGACAAGCCTTCAGAGCATTGTAGATTGCTTAAAGTTCCAGAATGTTGATCGGGAGGGAGCGTTCTTCCTGAGACCACAGGCCCTGTGCCTTCTTGGCACCCCAAACAGCTCCCCATCCTGATAGACTCGCGTCCATAGTCACAATCTCCCAGGATGGTCTTAGAAAGGATGTCCCTCTGGACAGATGATCTGGGCAGAGCCACCAAGAGATCGATTCTCTCGACCGGCTGTCCAGGGAAATCTGTTGAGACTGATCCGAATGATTGCCATTCACTGTATCAGCATGCACAGCTGTAATGGTCTGAGATGGAACCTGGCAAAGGGAATTATGTCCATGCTGGACACCATGAGACCAATCACCTCCATACACTGAGCCACTGATGGCCTTAAGGAGATCCAGAGGGCAAGACATGCCGAAGCTAGCTTGCAACATCTCTGGTCGGTTAGAAATATCCTCATGGATATTGAGTCTATTATAGTACCCAGGAATTCTACCCTGGGGCTTGGAATAAGAGAACTCTTCTCTAAGTTTATCTTCCATCCATGTGATCGAAGAAGGGAGAGAAGAGATACGAATGGTCCTCCACCAGACAAAAGAATGGTGCTTGAACCAGAATTTAGTCCAAGTAGGGAGCTACTGCTATACCTTGGGTTCTGGCGACCTTTGTAAAGATTCTTGGAGCAGTAGCTAGACCAAATGGAAGTGCAGTGAACTGGAAGTGCTGGTCCAGGAACGCAAACTTTAGGAACTGGAAGTGGTCCTTGTGGATTGGAATGTGATGGTAGGCATCCTTCAGATCTATAGTGGTCATGAACTGTCCTTCCTGAACTAGAGGAAGGATGGACCTTATTGTCTCTATCTTGAACGGGGGGACATTTAAAAACTTGTTTAAGCACTTTAGAACAAGAAACAAATGAAAAAACACTGCGATCCTTAAAAGAACTTCAAACCTTTAATATCCAAAAAGTGCAAAGTGATCATAAAAGGCAACAGGGTTTAAAAGCAAAAAACAGAATTTATGTTTACCTGATAAATTTCTTTCTCCTACGGTGTATCCGGTCCACGGCTTCATCCTTACTTGTGGGATATTCTCTTCCCCTACAGGAAGTGGCAAAGAGAGCACACAGCAGAGCTGTCCATATAGCTCCCCTCAGGCTCCGCCCCCCCCCAGTCATTCGACCGACAGTTAGGAGAAAAAGGAGAACCATAAGGTGCAGTGGTGACTGTAGTTTACAAAAAATAAATTTAAACCTGACCAAAATGCCAGGCTACACCGTAGGAGAAAGAAATTTATCAGGTAAACATAAATTCTGTTTTCTCCTACATTGGTGTATCCGGTCCACGGCTTCATCCTTACTTGTGGGAACCAATACCAAAGCTTTAGGACACGGATGAAGGGAGGGAACAAGTCAGGTAACCTAAACGGAAGGCACCACTGCTTGCAAAACCTTATGTGCGGGCATAGCTGGTGTTGACACAGCAGGAGAGGAAAGCAAGCTATTTTCACTACCTTCAGCTAAAGAATCATCTTGGGCTATATTTTTAAGTGTGATTGTACTGTCCTTAAGCTGTTTGGACGCTATGGCACACTTCACACATAAATTTAATGGGGGAACCACCTTGGCCTTTGGACATACAGAGCATAGGCTATCTGAAGACTCAGACATGTTTAACAGACTTAAACAGAGCTATAATGCAATAAAAATAATTTTTGACAAAAACGTTACTGTCTCTTTAAATAATAAAAAAGCACACTTTTTTACTGAAATATCAAAAAACCATGAAATAAACATCCGATTTTAATGAAATTTTCACCACAGAGTCTTAATGCTTTGAAAAGATTGCACACACATTTTCAGATCAATTAACCCCTTAATGCACACTTTTTTACTGAAACATAAAAAAAACCATGAAATAAACATCTGATTTTAATGAAATTTTCACCACAGAGTCTTAATGCTTTGAAAAGATTGCACACAAATTTTCAGATCAATTAACCCCTTAATGCACACTTTTTTACTGAAACATCAAAAAAAACATGAAATAAACATCCGATTTTAATGAAATTTTCACCACAGAGTCTTAATGCTTTGAAAAGATTGCACACAAATTTTCAGATCAATTAACCCCTTAATGCACACTTTTTTACTGAAACATCAAAAAAAACATGAAATAAACATCCGATTTTAATGAAATTTTCACCACAGAGTCTTAATGCTTTGAAAAGATTGCACACAAATTTTCAGATCAATTAACCCCTTAATGCCCAAACCGGAGCTAATAACAGTTATTAACCAGTTAACACACTACAGTACTAGCCACAGCTTTCACTGTAGCCTTTTACCTTCATTAGGGATTATTTTAGCAGGAAATAAGCCTCCCTGGAGTCTTTTATGATGCCTCTTGACTCCCCACATGAAGCTGCATGGATTGCCTAGGCAAAAACAACTGCACAATTTAGGCCTAAAAATTAGGCCTCCTCCCTCTTCATTCTAGAGTGGAGGGGCCTTTCTGACTAGATTTAGGTGTCCAAATAAGTGCCAGGCCGAAATTAAACCCCAAAAGTGTTTTAAAGTCTGAAAAAACACCTTATTTATAGTGAAAAACATGCTAAAAAGCAATCGATTTTAAAGCCCACAATAGTGTCAACCAGCATAGAGCCCTAAATATAAGCCATCATTTTATACAGAGTCTATTAGAAAAAAATGGCTTACCAATCCCCAGAGGGAATTTCTGACAGTCTTCTAGCATTACATGGTCTTGTTAGAAAAATGACTGATCATACCTGAAGCAGTTAAGCCTGCAAACTGTTCCCCCCAACTGATGTTCTCTGGTTCAACAGTCCTGCGTGGGAACAGCAAAGGATTTTAGTTACTGGTGCTAAAATCATATTCCTCTTAGCAGAAATCTTCATCACTTTCTGCTGTAGAGTAAATAGTACAAACCGGCACTATTTTAAAATAATAAACTCTTGATAGAAGAAATAAAAAACTACAACTAACACCACATACTCTTTACCACCCCCGTGGAGATGCTACTTGTTCAGAGCGGCAAAGAGAATGACTGGGGGGGCGGAGCCTGAGGGGAGCTATATGGACAGCTCTGCTGTGTGCTCTCTTTGCCACTTCCTGTAGGGGAAGAGAATATCCCACAAGTAAGGATGAAGCCGTGGACCGGATACACCAATGTAGGAGAAAGATAGACAGCTCATTTTCAGGAACCAGTATGTCCTACATGTTTCGGTCAATTCCTTAATCATGAACATGACCGGCTACCCCTACTTCCTGCCTCTTATGCCTGAACACCTATCCCTATTGGTTACTCAGATTAATTAAATTAACCCTATCTAGTTCAGCTATCAGCTGTTGTGTCATTAGCTTTACCCTAACAGTATATAATCCTTTTAAGTTTTTAAATTCAGGCTTGTGAATGCATTCATATTACAATACATTTATAAACTGTAAGCTTGATTGTGACTTTATGAATAAATAGTTTGTTACACCACTATCTACTAACCTAGATAGTTTTATTTGAACAATACAATTAACCAAACTAATATTGGTCCTACAATATTCACCATTTTAGAGTCACTAAATGTACTGCAATTAATTGCCTTAACCAGTGTATATATATTGTTGATGACTAAAAACTGCTACACTAGCTAGGATGGAAAATGTCATGTGGTTATTAAAACCACTAAACAGCTACCTCCTCCAAAAATTTATCACATCCCCCTCTATGTTGAAGCCCTTTGGTCTTCTTGACTTCATTTTGAATATCCAAAAGGCTTCACGTAGCATCAACCGGGCTGCCCTATCGCCCCCTCTTGGGGGGTTTCGAACACATTCTATTACCTGCCATGAGAGCGAAGTTACATCGCCCCCATGCACAGAAATAAAATGTTGTGAGAGGCCCGAGCTGTCCTTATCATGGGAGATGTCATTCAGATGCTCTCTGATTCTGGAGCGAACCTCCCTAGTGGTACACCCTATATACTGCCCATTACATTGAGTGCAATCTACCAGGTATACCACAAAGGGGTTCTACAATTTGTACAACTTGCCAAATTGAAAACCCTATTTGTTGTTGCAGACTGAAAGGTGGATGTAACCCTACTGTGTTGACAAGCTATGCATTTTGTGAAATGGCATTTAAAATGCCCTTTCACACTAAGCCAACTATTTTTGGCCCTATCTTTCTCTCTTAGTACACTTGGTGCCACCAAGTTACCAATTGTACATGCTCTTTTAGGTACAAAGTTACAACCCCTGGACACATACTCCTTCAAGCTGTCCTCTGCTGTTAGAATAGGCAGATGCTTACTAACAATGTTAGTAATTTCTTTAAACTGTGGGCTATAGGTGGTGACAAGAGTAGGTCTACTTGAGTCATAACCCCTCGTCGCTCTGGTGTTACCCCTCAATATCTCACTCCTATCCATTCTGGTTACTTCCAAGTGAGCTCTGTTAATGGTTTTGTGTGAGTAGCCTCTCTCAGCTAGGAGACTCTTAAGTGTTTCACTCTCTTTCACAAAATCCTCTTCCAAGGAGCAGTTCCGCCTTATTCTCATGAACTGCCCCTTGGCCACCCCAAACCCCGTATAGCGGGGATGGTTGCTCCTAGCATGGAGTAAGGAGTTGGATGTGATCGGTTTGCGATAAAGCGAAGTAGAAACTTCACCACTTGAGGCATTCCCCCTAAGTTCTACATCTAGTTAAGGTATTGTGATTGTCCCTGTTTGGGCAGTAAATTCCAAACCCACTCTATTGGAATTGAGATAGGTAAGAAAATCCTGCACTTCAACAGTTTCACCCACCCAGACAAACAGGAGATCATCTATAAAGCGTTTATATGATCTTATCCTATTTCTAAATGGGTTTTTATCTCCAAAGACGTGGGACAGCTCCCACCAACCCATAAAAAGGTTGGCGTATGATGGGGAAAACTTGGCCCCCATCGCTGTCCCACGTCTTTGGAGATAAAAGGTACGTTCAAACCTAAAGTAGTTGTGTGTCAAAAGGAACGTAAGGGCCTCAATCACAAATTCGATCAATTCCTCATGATAATTGCTAAAATGTCGTAGCATATATCCAACGGCTTCAATGCCATAACCATGAGGAATGGCCGAGTAGAGGCCAACCACGTCCACCGTTAACCAGATACAGCTCTCCTCTCATTTAACACTACCCATCGCCTTGATGAGATGTGTAGTATCTTTTAGATAGGACGGTAAAAGATGTACGATAGGCTGTAGAAGGGACTCAATCCAACCTGAGAGCTTCTCAAAAAGTGACCCTATACCTGAGACAATTGGTCTACCCTTCACCCCCCACCAAGGTCTTATGGACCTTGGGGAGGTGATGGAAAATAGGGATAACTGGTTTTTGTACCATTAAATATTCAAAAGTCTCCTGGTCAATGATACCCTTCATCAACCCATCATCCAAAAGATGCCTCAGCTCAATCCCAAATCGCTCAGTGGGATTAAAGCTGAGCTCCTGATAAACCTGGGTGTCTGTCAACTGCCTTAAGGCTTCTTCAACATATTTCTCTCTCCCCATCACCACTATACAACCCCCCTTATCTGCTTGCTTGATGACTATGTCATCCTGCTTCCCTAGCTGTTCTAATGCCAACTTTTGGATTAGATTTAGATTTAGCTTAACTAAATCCTCCTCTACCCTACGATGAAAGGCTTCGATAAAGGGTCCTCTGGTTCAAGTGGGATAAAAAATTGATTGGGGCCTAAACCCTGCATGGGTCTTCTTGACTGGTAAATCCGGCTGGGAGCTTAAAGTACCCAACTCATGTAAGTTCAAAAAATCAATACCTTCCCTGAAATCTATAATATCAGAGATATTAGGAGGTGCTTCAACAGAATCCTGTATGCTAGCATTAGTTTCACCTTCCATTTCTTCCTCCTGATTAGTGGACCCCCAAAAAAACTTTTTGAGGGTCAGATCCCTCACTAATCTGTTTATGTCAACAATGGTTTCAAATAAATCAAATTTATTGGTGGGAACAAAACCCAAACCCAAGCTAAGCACTTCAATCTGTGGATCAGTAAGTACAACATCAGATAAATTAATGACAGTCATATTTTGTATTTGTTGCGTGCATTTCTTTTTGGTTGTGCCCTGGCTTTCCCTCTTTCTCCTTGATCTATGCTTCCGCCTCCTTCTATTATTTTGGGGCTTAGCCGAAAAACCTGCTCCTGACTTGTCTCTACAGCCTGGGATACAAATGCTGATGGTCTAACATCACCCTCACTGTCACTGAGGAACTCCTGCTGTCTTACATCTACCTTTTTCTGGTTTTTCTTGGTGTTTGGGACCCTGCCTAAACCTTCTGTCATTCTCAGATTTGAACCATGTGCTGTGTCTGCCTTCTTTAATACACCTTTCGGTACCACAATCTGCACTTCATCACCTGAGTGACCACTAGAGTCCCCTGTACCATAATCATCGGACCTACAATCATTATCCTCATCTGTGCTGTCTTTATCTGAAAAGGTCACTCTTTTACCTTCCCCTCCAGTTTCTACCTTTGTGGCACTCCTATTCTTTCTAACTCTATGTCTATGACCGGCTACCCCTACTTCCTGCCTCTTATGCCTGAACACCTATCCCTATTGGTTACTCAGATTAATTAAATTAACCCTATCTAGTTCAGCTATCAGCTGTTGTGTCATTAGCTTTACCCTAACAGTATATAATCCTTTTGAGTTTTTAAATTCAGGCTTGTGAATGCATTCATTTTACAATACATTTATAAACTGTAAGCTTGATTGTGACTTTATGAATAAATAGTTTGTTACACCACTATCCACTAACCTAGATAGTTTTATTAAGCACTTTAGGTCTAGAAACGGGCAGAAAGTGCCCTACTTCTTTGGGACCACAAGCAGGTCTGCATAGAATCCCAAACCTCTTTCTGCGTTAGGAACCGGGACAAAAACCCCTAAGGAGGACAGATCCCGCATGCACCCCAGAAAGGCTTCCCTTTTTTCTGGTTTTGAAGACAGGCTTGAGAGGAGAAATCTTCCCTTGGGTGGATGAGATTTGAAACCTATCTTGTATCCCTGAGCTATGACCTCCAGGACCCACGGATCCTGCATGTCCCTGAACCAAGCGTCAGAAAACAGCAACAGTCTGCCCCCTACACGATTCAACACCGGATCGGGGGCCACCCTTTCATGCCGACTTGTTCTCGGTGGGCTTCTTGTTCTGCTTGGATTTATTCCAGGTTTGAGCTGGCTGCCAAGTGTTCTTGGTTTGATCGGGCTTAAAGGAGGACTGCTAATGTTGGGACTTTTCAGAACAAAAATTAGATCTTTGTCCTTTAGATTTGTTCTTTTTATCCTGCGGTAGGAAGGCACCCTTGCCCCCCGTAACCGTAGAGATAACAAAGTCCAGGCCTGGACCAAATAAAATATTTCCCTTAAAGGGGAGGGAAAGTAGTCTAGACTTAAAAGTCATGTCCGCAGACCAGGACTTCAGCCAGAGCACCCAACGGGACTGTACTGAGAAACCAGAGATTTTACCATTCAGGCGAATAATCTGCATGTTTGCATCACAGATAAAAGAATTAGCAATTCTCAAAGCTTTAATTATTTCCTGGATAACATAAAGGGGACCCTCCACCTCAATCAAATCCACTAAGGAGTCGCTCCAGTAGGCCGCAGCTCCTGCAACCGAGGCAACAGCCGCTGCCGGTTGAAATAAATATACCGTATGCTGAAACATTTTACTGAGAAAAGTTTTCATCTTCTTATCCATTGGCTCTCTGAATGATGAGCTATCCTTAAGAGGAATAGTATTATGCTTAGCTAATGTGGAGATAGCGCCATCCACCTTAGGGACAGAACCCCACAACTCCAGCTGAGAGTCCGGGACCGGGAATAATTTTTTAAAGGCAGACGAAGGGGAAAAGGAAGATCCAATTCTATCCCACTCGTTCTTAATAATGTTCGCCATTTTTACAGGTACAGGAAAAGTTATTGGCGCTACCCTGTCCTCGTAGACTCTGTCTAATATAAGGATCAAAGGATCATCAGGAAACTTGGCCTCTGGAACCTCTAATGTCGACAGAACCTCCTTTAGAAGAAAACGTGTGTTCAATTTTAAATCTAAAGGCTGTCTCCTCCGCAGCCAGAGGCCTAGAGATAGCAGACTCTGATCTAGAAATTTCGCCCTCTGAAGACTCAGAGTGTGACCCATCCTGGGATACTTGAAAGGCAGCCAAATCTAATAAATCCCCGGATGTCCCCTGGACCGGAGAGCTATATTTAACCTTTCGCTTGTGCTTGGCAGGGTGAGGTAAAGCACTAAAATCCTTAGACACCACTGTTTTTAACTGCGCTGTAAAGTCTGATGGTTAAAGGCTCCCTCCAGACAGAGGATCAGGCGTGCTACGGGAAACTGCATGTGACAATGGTGATGACTGATGGGTATGCACCTCACGGGACGGCGAATCCTCAGAGGTGGATGGCTCAGTAGTACTAAAGGGGTTAACCTTCTTAGACATAATAACATTGTTGATGCATATGGAACATAGTTGAGAGGGTGGGCACACCAAGGCCTCCTCACAATATAGACAGGTATTACTATTAGGAATAGAAGGGAGTATCTGCAAATATCAGAATCCTCCATAGCTTGCGCTAACAACAGTAGGACACAGAATAAATTATCTTTTTATTTTTTACAAAACAGCACCTTTATACTTCTAATGACTGGGGCACTCACCACCTCCTAGACCCAGGCAAACAGAGAAACAAGTGTCTTCTCTGACAGCTGGCTCGGTCAGGAAAGAGAAAACGAGTGCGCAAGGCAGGACGCCCCTGCTATGAGAAAATGCGCCAAGCTACAAGCTGTGCAGTGTTCAAAGTGAAAGTAAAAACCAGTATGTTCCGTTACCGCATAACAACAGTCTATGAGCCCAAAAAAATCTCACACATAAAGCAGCATAAAATCAAAGTATCACACTTGATTAATCCCCACTGTTAAATAACCTCCCTCAGGAGATATTAACCCATGATTCTATTAAGATAAAAGGAGACACACTGTGACCCTGTCTTCAGCGTTTTCAACATAAGTAAAAGATGAAACAATCTTACCAGAATCTGTGCTGTGGAACAGAAACACAGCCTCTCAAGTGTGACAGTCTTATAGCATTGCTTCTGACATGGACTTGAGTGAAGAAAAAGCAGACAGTGAACCTTGTCAACACTGGTTGCTTATGGAGCTGTTAGCAGGCAGTCTGGATGCATCTCCAGACTCTAACTTTGGTCAATGATCTCACTGAGGCTGGCAAGACTACTTAAAACTCCAGTCCCATATAGAAGGGCAGATACATCTCCTGAGGAACAACTAAGAATTCTTCTGACACTTCTCTGCCATCCTCCTGTGACAAAAGGCAAAGAATGACTGGAGGATAGGGGAAGTGGGAGAGGTATTTAAGCCTTTGGCTGGGGTGTCTTTGCCTCCTCCTGGTGGCCAGGTTCAGTATTTCCCAACAGTAAGGAATGAAGCCGTGGAAACTCCTTATATTAAGAAGGAAAAATATATATTAACATTTTCTGTAAAGAGAGAACATATAAAGTAACATCTATTATGGGAGGGGGTGCTGTATTAGAAATTTCTTTAGAGGGGAAGCCCACTGCATAAGACTTTGAAAGCCCCTTTCATTATAATAAAAAATAGTAACATCCTCCGAAACCCTCTTGTAGAAGAGCTCCAAATACTTTGTTTTGGTAAAAAAAAGTAGTTTTTGGCATAAAGCCTACTTGTGATGTCTTCATTAACCCTGGATCAGAGATATTCTCAATGCCACCTAGTCCTCTAAGGGCAGAGAGACCCTTAGCATTTGCTGGGCCCTTGGCAAGAGCAATTTGTGGGGTCCCTAAGCCCAGCCATATCCCCCTCCCCTGTATGTCCTGCCCATTGCATAGTCCATACCTGTTCCAACATGTAGCATGTTCTATATAAAGAATAACACTATATATTACACCTCCTAATACTGTAAACACTTTAATTATAAAACTAAATATAAGATGTACATACAACCTTAAAATACCCTCAACCTGACAGTGTAGGGTCCCCCAAAATATGGGCTCTGGCGCAGGTGTCCCTCTCGCCCTGCCCAAAGGACAGGCCTGTATAAGGGCCACCAAGGCACTAGTATAAATTATGCAACCTCTATTGTTTATGGTTTTTTAATTTTATTCTCACGGTTCATAGGAAATTTTGAATAAAAGTCCTTGTTTTAAGGAAAACAGGAAATTGCTTGAGCAATATTGCTTCTGAGCCATATGAACAAAATGAAATAAAAAAATGCCCCTATTTACTAAGAAAATCTGTGCAACTGAGAGATATTAGATTGGTACAAGTCATCTCACCTGAGAAACAGGCCGCCCCTCCTTGATGTTTTGTTTATTTACATCCACACGTGTATCAGAACGAGAGGGGTCAGAAGGATCATAGGAACGCTGCTGAGGGGATTCAGTCACCTTTAGTTGATTAAAAGTAATAAAAAAAAATATTTACTCGCTTACATAATTTTATGACAGTTAAGGGACATAAAACACTAGGGCCCAGATTACAAGTGGTTCGCTAATTTTCTTTCTTGCTTGTACACAAATACCACTCAAAGTAAACATATAACGCGGGTGGGTTAGCACTCGCTTTACAAGTTGAAAGTAAATTGTTTGCACACAAGTTAAACCCGATGCGTGCTAACTTTGTGGCCGCGTTAAATTCTCCCCATAAATTTCAATGGATTAAAGGGACACTAAACCCAAATTTTTTCTTTACAATTCAGATAGAGCATGTAATTTTAAGCAACTTTCTAATATACTGCTATTATCAATTTTTCTTCGTTCTCTTTCTATCTTTATTTAAAAAGCAGGAATGTGATGCATAGGAGCCGGCCCATTTTTGGTTGAGAACCTGGGTTATGCTTGCTTATTGGTGGGTAAATGTAAGCCTCCAATAAGCAAGCGCTATCCATGGTGTTTAACCTAAAATCGGCTGGCTGCCAAGATTTACTTTCCTGCTTTTAAAATAAAGATAGTAAGAGAACAAAGAAAATTTGATAATAGGAGTAAATTAGAAAGTTGCTTAAAATGCCATGCTCTATCTGAGTTCAGTGTCCCTTTAAGCTTTAAAAAAAAAACTAACACTTATTGTTTGTGTGCTAACCGGACACCACATAGGAACTACAGAGATAAACCTGAAGGTAGATATGAGCATTTTACATTCTAATGATCTTCACATACAAGAAAATATTATTTTTATTTTTAAATATAAATTTCTATATGTATCTGATAATTTTTGTGTGAAATATATATATATATATATATATATATATACCCCAATAAATCTAAATTAATATTTACAAGTATAGATATAAAGAAATATATATTTAAAAATAAGTGAAGAGCATTGGAATGTGAAATATTTTCATTAAATGGATAATTAAATATTAAAAATGATTTTACAAGGTTTAAGGTATTTGAGTGGAAAGGCCTCCAAAGTGTACATATATGTATATACATGTGTATATATGTGTGCATATACTTATATACATATATAAACCCATAAATACACATGTATTTACATATAAGTGTGTGTGTAAATGTATATATATATATATATATATATATATATATATATATATATATATATATATATATATATACACACACACACACATACATACCCATACACATATTTAGACATACCCATACACATATTTCTGGTGAACTGCTGGTGCAATACCGCCCCCTGCAGATTGGCTGCTAGCAGAGGGTGTCCATCAACCTGATTGTATTCGATCAGGCTGATTGCTGTCCGCCACCTCAGAGGTGGTGGACGAGTAAGGGAGCAGCGGTCTTAGGACCGCTGCTTCTTAACTTCCGCTTCAGGCGGAACTGAAGCAGAGAGGGTCAGAAGCAGCATCCGCTGCTTCATAAATAGACCCCATTGACTTAGATAAAAATATCAAATCAGATAATGATTCTAAAAAAAATCAGAAACAAGCTAAATAATTTGAACAAGAGTTAGATAAGATAAGAGCTTTAGAAACCATATCCAATAATAATATTGTAATTACATCAGCAGTCAAGGGAGCTATTATTGTTCAAAATAATAAAAACTATTTTGAGAAAGCAATGGAACAGATATCTGCTAGTGAGACCTACACACATCTAACCTGTAACCCTACATTATCTCTTAAACAATGATTATCTTAGGTTTTAGATGTGGGTAAGGACATAGGAATTTTGAACGATAATTTGATTGACTATCTATATAGAAATAATCCTCTTGTCCCACACTTCAGGCTGGTCCCAAAAATTCATAAAGATCCATCAGCCCCCCAGTGAGACCTATTGCCTCAAGGGTGGGATCTTTATTAGAACATCTTGGTGAATGGTAGGACAATATGTTACAACCTTTTGTTGGCCTTCTTTTCAGCCACCTTTTACAAAAAATGGAAAATGTTGATTGGTTGAACACTATTGGTTGGCACTTTTTTCTGGTGAATTGACTGAATATATTTAATATGTTCTAAAGTTTTTGTTATTGCACATTTTTTTAGTTTAATTGGCAATTTTTTCTCCAGAGATATAGGGCTGTCATGGGGGCAAAGTTTGCTCCTGCGTATGCCAACCTATTTTTAGAGAAAACAACCCCTTTAAGGAACATTTGGAAGTTTATACACATTATATAGACAATCTATTGATAATAAGACGGGGCAGTGAACATCAAGCAGCACAGCTTGTATAATATCTGAATAATAATAACTGTAATCTGAAATTTACATGGGAATTTAACTGGGAAGACATCACATTTCTGGATATTTTACTAACAGCTAACAAAATTGAGAAAAAAAAATAGAAATAGAGCTCTATAGGAAGAAAATTATGGGAAATACGATTTTAAGAGCAGATTCTTGACATCCGAAGCATCTCAAACATGGTGCTCCAAAGAGCAACTTATTAGGATTTTTAGAAATTGTACAAGTTTTAAAAAGACATAATACTCATATGTTAACCCCTTAACGACCGAGGACGTGCAGGGTACGTCCTCAAAAAAAAGGCAGTTAATGCCTGAGAACGTACCCTGCACGTCCTCGGTGTGGAAAGCAGCTGGAAGCGATCCTGTTTGCTTCCAGCTGCTTTCCGGTTATTGCAGTGATGCCTCGATATGGAGGCATCCTGCAATAACCTTTTGAAGCCATCCGATGCAGAGAGAGCCACTCTGTGGCCCTCTCTGCACCGGAGATCGGTGGCTTCCTTCGTTGGTGGGTGGGAGCAGTACCGGGAGGCGGGTGGCGGCCATCGATGGCCCTGGAGACGTGGAGGGGGGCGGGATCGTGGGCGGGGATGCCCGGGGGCGCACACGGACGCGCGCGCGTGCACGGGAGGGCGGGGGCGGGCGCGTGCACGGGGAGGGAGCGGGTGGGAACCGCTACACTACAGAAAAAGGCAATCAGTTAAAAAAATGTAAAATAAAAATACGATCAATGAGGTGGTGGGGGTTTGTGGTGGGGGGGGGGGGGGGGGTGGGGGGTGTTTGGGGAAGCTACACTACAGAAAAAAAAAAAACACTAAGAAAAAAAAAAAAAAGCCCTTTTTTGTGCAAGCTGGGTACTGGCAGACAGCTGCCAGTACCCAAGATGGCCCCCAATAAGGCAGATAGGGAAGGGTTACAGAGCTGTTTTGGGGGGGATCAGGGAGGTTGGAGGCTAAGTGGGGTCCTACACAGCAGAAGAATTATTTTTTTATTTTTTTAAAAAACCTAAACCCCCCCAAAAAGCTTTTATTTTAGTACTGGCAGACTTTCTGCCAGTACTTAAGATGGCGGGGACAATTGTGGGGTGGGGGAGGGAAGGGAGCTGTTTGGGAGGGATCAGGGGGTCTGATGTGTCAGGTGGGAGGCTGATCTCTACACTAAAGCTAAAATTAACCCTGCAAGCTCCCTACAAACTTCCTAATTAACCCCTTCACTGCTAGCCATAATACACGTGTGATGCGCAGCAGCATTTTGCGGCCTTCTAATTACCAGAAAGCAACGCCAAAGTCATATATATCTGCTATTTCTGAACAAAGGGGATCCCAGAGAAGCATTTACAACCATTTGTGCCATAATTGCACAAGCTGTTTGTAAATGATTTCAGTGAGAAACCTAAAATTGTGAAAAATTTAACGTTTTTTTTTTATTTGATCGCATTTGGCGGTGAAATGGTGGCATGAAATATACCAAAATGGGCCTAGATCAATACTTTGGGTTGTCTACTACACTACACTAAAGCTAAAATTAACCATACAAGCTCCCTAATTAACCCCTGCACTGCTGGGCATAATACACGTGTGGTGCGCAGCGGCATTTAGCGGCCTTCTAATTACCAAAAAGCAATGCCAAAGCCATATATGTCTGCTATTTCTGAACAAAGGGGATCCCAGAGAAGCATTTACAACCATTTGTGCCATAATTGCACAAGCTGTTTGTAAATAATTTCAGTGAGAAACCGAAAGTTTGTGAAAAAATTTGTGAAAAACAGAATTTATGTTTACCTGATAAATTACTTTCTCCAACGGTGTGTCCGGTCCACGGCGTCATCCTTACTTGTGGGATATTCTCTTCCCCAACAGGAAATGGCAAAGAGCCCAGCAAAGCTGGTCACATGATCCCTCCTAGGCTCCGCCTACCCCAGTCATTCGACCGACGTTAAGGAGGAATATTTGCATAGGAGAAACCATATGGTACCGTGGTGACTGTAGTTAAAGAAAATAAATTATCAGACCTGATTAAAAAAACCAGGGCGGGCCGTGGACCGGACACACCGTTGGAGAAAGTAATTTATCAGGTAAACATAAATTCTGTTTTCTCCAACATAGGTGTGTCCGGTCCACGGCGTCATCCTTACTTGTGGGAACCAATACCAAAGCTTTAGGACACGGATGAAGGGAGGGAGCAAATCAGGTCACCTAAATGGAAGGCACCACGGTTTGCAAAACCTTTCTCCCAAAAATAGCCTCAGAAGAAGCAAAAGTATCAAACTTGTAAAATTTGGTAAAAGTGTGCAGTGAAGACCAAGTCGCTGCCCTACATATCTGATCAACAGAAGCCTCGTTCTTGAAGGCCCATGTGGAAGCCACAGCCCTAGTGGAATGAGCTGTGATTCTTTCGGGAGGCTGCCGTCCGGCAGTCTCGTAAGCCAATCTGATGATGCTTTTAATCCAAAAAGAGAGAGAGGTAGAAGTTGCTTTTTGACCTCTCCTTTTACCGGAATAAACAACAAACAAGGAAGATGTTTGTCTAAAATCCTTTGTAGCTTCTAAATAGAATTTTAGAGCGCGAACAACATCCAAATTGTGCAACAAACGTTCCTTCTTTGAAACTGGTTTCGGACACAGAGAAGGTACGATAATCTCCTGGTTAATGTTTTTGTTAGAAACAACTTTTGGAAGAAAACCAGGTTTAGTACGTAAAACCACCTTATCTGCATGGAACACCAGATAAGGAGGAGAACACTGCAGAGCAGATAATTCTGAAACTCTTCTAGCAGAAGAAATTGCAACTAAAAACAAAACTTTCCAAGATAATAACTTAATATCAACGGAATGTAAGGGTTCAAACGGAACCCCCTGAAGAACTGAAAGAACTAAATTGAGACTCCAAGGAGGAGTCAAAGGTTTGTAAACAGGCTTAATTCTAACCAGAGCCTGAACAAAGGCTTGAACATCTGGCACAGCTGCCAGCTTTTTGTGAAGTAACACAGACAAGGCAGAAATCTGTCCCTTCAGGGAACTTGCAGATAATCCTTTTTCCAATCCTTCTTGAAGGAAGGATAGAATCTTAGGAATCTTAACCTTGTCCCAAGGGAATCCTTTAGATTCACACCAACAGATATATTTTTTCCAAATTTTGTGGTAAATCTTTCTAGTTACAGGCTTTCTGGCCTGAACAAGAGTATCGATAACAGAATCTGAGAACCCTCGCTTCGATAAGATCAAGCGTTCAATCTCCAAGCAGTCAGCTGGAGTGAAACCAGGTTCGGATGTTCGAACGGACCCTGAACAAGAAGGTCTCGTCTCAAAGGTAGCTTCCAAGGTGGAGCCGATGACATATTCACCAGATCTGCATACCAAGTCCTGCGTGGCCACGCAGGAGCTATCAAGATCACCGACGCCCTCTCCTGATTGATCCTGGCTACCAGCCTGGGGATGAGAGGAAACGGCGGGAACACATAAGCTAGTTTGAAGGCCCAAGGTGCTACTAGTGCATCCACTAGAGCCGCCTTGGGATCCCTGGATCTGGACCCGTAGCAAGGAACTTTGAAGTTCTGACGAGAGGCCATCAGATCCATGTCTGGAATGCCCCACAGCTGAGTGACTTGGGCAAAGATTTCCGGATGGAGTTCCCACTCCCCCGGATGCAATGTCTGACGACTCAGAAAATCCGCTTCCCAATTTTCCACTCCTGGGATGTGGATAGCGGACAGGTGGCAGGAGTGAGACTCCGCCCATAGAATGATTTTGGTCACTTCTTCCATCGCTAGGGAACTCCTTGTTCCCCCCTGATGGTTGATGTACGCAACAGTTGTCATGTTGTCTGATTGAAACCGTATGAACTTGGCCCTCGCTAGCTGAGGCCAAGCCTTGAGAGCATTGAATATCGCTCTCAGTTCCAGAATATTTATCGGTAGAAGAGATTCTTCCCGAGACCAAAGACCCTGAGCTTTCAGGGATCCCCAGACCGCGCCCCAGCCCATCAGACTGGCGTCGGTCGTGACAATGACCCACTCTGGTCTGCGGAATGTCATCCCTTGTGACAGGTTGTCCAGGGACAGCCACCAACGGAGTGAGTCTCTGGTCCTCTGATTTACTTGTATCTTCGGAGACAAGTCTGTATAATCCCCATTCCACTGACTGAGCATGCACAGTTGTAATGGTCTTAGATGAATGCGCGCAAAAGGAACTATGTCCATTGCCGCTACCATCAACCCGATCACTTCCATGCACTGAGCTATGGAAGGAAGAGGAACGGAATGAAGTATCCGACAAGAGTCTAGAAGCTTTGTTTTTCTGGCCTCTGTCAGAAATATCCTCATTTCTAAGGAGTCTATTATTGTTCCCAAGAAGGGAACCCTTGTTGACGGAGATAGAGAACTCTTTTCCACGTTCACTTTCCATCCGTGAGATCTGAGAAAGGCCAGGACTATGTCCGTGTGAGCCTTTGCTTGAGGAAGGGACGACGCTTGAATCAGAATGTCGTCCAAATAAGGTACTACAGCAATGCCCCTTGGTCTTAGCACAGCTAGAAGGGACCCTAGTACCTTTGTGAAAATCCTTGGAGCAGTGGCTAATCCGAAAGGAAGCGCCACGAACTGGTAATGCTTGTCCAGGAATGCGAACCTTAGGAACCGATGATGTTCCTTGTGGATAGGAATATGTAGATACGCATCCTTTAAATCCACCGTGGTCATGAATTGACCTTCCTGGATGGAAGGAAGAATAGTTCGAATGGTTTCCATCTTGAACGATGGAACCTTGAGAAACTTGTTTAAGATCTTGAGATCTAAGATTGGTCTGAACGTTCCCTCTTTTTTGGGAACTATGAACAGATTGGAGTAGAACCCCATCCCTTGTTCTCTTAATGGAACAGGATGAATCACTCCCATTTTTAACAGGTCTTCTACACAATGTAAGAATGCCTGTCTTTTTATGTGGTCTGAAGACAACTGAGACCTGTGGAACCTCCCCCTTGGGGGAAGCCCCTTGAATTCCAGAAGATAACCTTGGGAGACTATTTCTAGCGCCCAAGGATCCAGAACATCTCTTGCCCAAGCCTGAGCGAAGAGAGAGAGTCTGCCCCCCACCAGATCCGGTCCCGGATCGGGGGCCTACATTTCATGCTGTCTTGGTAGCAGTGGCAGGTTTCTTGGCCTGCTTTCCCTTGTTCCAGCCTTGCATTGGTCTCCAAGCTGGCTTGGCTTGAGAAGTATTACCCTCTTGCTTAGAGGACGTAGCACTTTGGGCTGGTCCGTTTCTACGAAAGGGACGAAAATTAGGTTTATTTTTTGCCTTGAAAGGCCGATCCTGAGGAAGGGCGTGGCCCTTACCCCCAGTGATATCAGAGATAATCTCTTTCAAGTCAGGGCCAAACAGCGTTTTCCCCTTGAAAGGAATGTTAAGTAGCTTGTTCTTGGAAGACGCATCAGCCGACCAAGATTTCAACCAAAGCGCTCTGCGCGCCACAATAGCAAACCCAGAATTCTTAGCCGCTAACCTAGCCAATTGCAAAGTGGCGTCTAGGGTAAAAGAATTAGCCAATTTGAGAGCATTGATTCTGTCCATAATCTCCTCATAAGGAGGAGAATCACTATCGACCGCCTTTATCAGCTCATCGAACCAGAAACATGCGGCTGTAGCGACAGGGACAACGCATGAAATTGGTTGTAGAAGGTAACCCTGCTGAACAAACATCTTTTTAAGCAAACCTTCTAATTTTTTATCCATAGGATCTTTGAAAGCACAACTATCCTCTATGGGTATAGTGGTGCGTTTGTTTAAAGTGGAAACCGCTCCCTCGACCTTGGGGACTGTCTGCCATAAGTCCTTTCTGGGGTCGACCATAGGAAACAATTTTTTAAATATGGGGGGAGGGACGAAAGGAATACCGGGCCTTTCCCATTCTTTATTAACAATGTCCGCCACCCGCTTGGGTATAGGAAAAGCTTCTGGGAGCCCCGGCACCTCTAGGAACTTGTCCATTTTACATAGTTTCTCTGGGATGACCAACTTGTCACAATCATCCAGAGTGGATAATACCTCCTTAAGCAGAATGCGGAGATGTTCCAACTTAAATTTAAATGTAATCACATCAGGTTCAGCATGTTGAGAAATGTTCCCTGAATCAGTAATTTCTCCCTCAGACAAAACCTCCCTGGCCCCATCAGACTGGGTTAGGGGCCCTTCAGAAACATTATTATCAGCGTCGTCATGCTCTTCAGTATCTAAAACAGAGCAGTCGCGCTTACGCTGATAAGTGTTCATTTTGGCTAAAATGTTTTTGACAGAATTATCCATTACAGCCGTTAATTGTTGCATAGTAAGGAGTATTGGCGCGCTAGATGTACTAGGGGCCTCCTGAGTGGGCAAGACTCGTGTAGACGAAGGAGGGAATGATGCAGTACCATGCTTACTCCCCTCACTTGAGGAATCATCTTGGGCATCATTGTCATTGTCACATAAATCACATTTATTTAAATGAATAGGAATTCTGGCTTCCCCACATTCAGAACACAGTCTATCTGGTAGTTCAGACATGTTAAACAGGCATAAACTTGATAACAAAGTACAAAAAACGTTTTAAAATAAAACCGTTACTGTCACTTTAAATTTTAAACTGAACACACTTTATTACTGCAATTGCGAAAAAACATGAAGGAATTGTTCAAAATTCACCAAATTTTCACCACAGTGTCTTAAAGCCTTAAAAGTATTGCACACCAAATTTGGAAGCTTTAACCCTTAAAATAAAATGATTCCTCAAGGCTAAATATGTGTTAATAATGAATCGATTTAGCCCAGAAAAAGTCTACAGTCTTAATAAGCCCTTGTGAAGCCCTTATTTACGATCGTAATAAACATGGCTTACCGGATCCCATAGGGAAAATGACAGCTTCCAGCATTACATCGTCTTGTTAGAATGTGTCATACCTCAAGCAGCAAGAGACTGCTCACTGTTCCCCCAACTGAAGTTAATTGCTCTCAACAGTCCTGTGTGGAACAGCCATGGATTTTAGTGACGGTTGCTAAAATCATTTTCCTCATACAAACAGAAATCTTCATCTCTTTTCTGTTTCTGAGTAAATAGTACATACCAGCACTATTTCAAAATAACAAACTCTTGATTGAATAATAAAAACTACAGTTAAACACTAAAAAACTCTAAGCCATCTCCGTGGAGATGTTGCCTGTACAACGGCAAAGAGAATGACTGGGGTAGGCGGAGCCTAGGAGGGATCATGTGACCAGCTTTGCTGGGCTCTTTGCCATTTCCTGTTGGGGAAGAGAATATCCCACAAGTAAGGATGACGCCGTGGACCGGACACACCTATGTTGGAGAAAAGTGAATGATTTTTTGTATTTGATCGCATTTGGCGGTGAAATGGTGGCATGAAATATACCAAAATTGGCCTAGATCAATACTTTGGGATGTCTTCTAAAAAAAATATATACATGTCCATTGATATTCAGGGATTCCTGAAAGATATTAGTGTTCCAATGTAACTAGCGCTAATTTTGAAAAAAAGTAGTTTGGAAATAGCAAAATGCTACTTGTATTTATGGCCCTATAGCTTTCAAAAAAAGCAAAGAACATGTAAATATTAGGTATTTCTAAACTCAGGACAAAATTTAGAAACTATTTAGCATGTTTTCTTTTTGGTGGTTGTAGATGTGTAACAGATTTTGGGGGTCAAAGTTAAAAAAAGTGTGTTTTTTTCCATTTTTTCCTCATATTTTATAAAAAAATTTATAGTAAATTATAAGATATGATGAAAATAATGGTATTTTTAGAAAGTTAATTTAATGGCGAGAAAAACTGTATATAATATGTGTGGGTACAGTAAATGAGTAAGAGGGAAATTACAGCTAAACACAAACACCGCAAAAATGTAAAAATAGCCTTGGTCCCAAACGGACAGAAAATGGAAAAGTGCTGTGGTCATTAAGGGGTTAAATCACTTGAAAGTGATGCAGTATAACTGTAAAAAGCTGACAGGAAGATATCAACTGAACATCTTTGTGTAAAAGGGGAAGATATTTTACCTCACAATTTCCTTAGCTCACCAGAGTAAGTGCTCTGTGAACAGTTATACAATGCTTTGATCTTTATTCATGAGATTTCATAGAAAACTTCCTTAAAATTAATATGAAAATAAATTGACTGTGCCTGCACATGCCAGATAGTCCTGGGACTATCATTCTGATTGGTTGCTTAAAGTCTCCTTACAGTGTGGTGTGAATGCGTAGGAAATTTTGAGGTAAATATTTTCATTTTTTACATAGAGATGTTCAGGTGATATTTTCTAGTCAGCTTTTTACAGCTATGTTGCATCACTTTCAAGTGCTTCAACATTTGGGTATAATGTCCCTTTAAGTCTTATGATAAACATTCCATGGACTAACAGAAAGAGGCTATAACAAAAATATTCTTTTTATGCTTAGACAACAGGTGAGGGAATTTGATCTTTAAAAAAACTACTCAAAAAGAATACCTACAACAAAGCAAACCGTATAATTTCATCAATAAGATCATTATCTTAATATTCTACAACTTGACCCTACTTTAGATCAGATTATCAGTAAAGGCTGCCTGTTTATTTTGAGAAGAGTACCAACAGAAAAATATCCTAAGAAAGAAGGTTGTTTTAAATACAGTAGAAGGCTATGTAAAACCTGCTCCCACATAATTGTTGGTAAACAATTTAAATCGAGTCCGACTAAAAAAGAATAATAACAATTATAGATTAGATTGCACATCAAGGTATATTGTATATTTGGTAACTTGTTCAGTTTGTGGTAAATAATACACATGGTGCAATAGAAGGAGGCTAAAAGACAACTCAAGCAATAGATTTTGTACCCTTTAATTAGATAAGAGGTAATCACTGAAAAGTTAATATATAAAGAAGTCAAATTGTTTTTTTTTATTTATGAAAGAACTGTTAGGTATAAATGCTAAGTAGGATTTGAATTTATCTAGCAGACTAAATTATTATGCAATATATAACTTTTTAGTATTTCTATCGAAAAATTAGGTTATAGCACTAAAGAACAGGACCATGGATTATTGTCAAAAAGGTGAAGGAATATAATGTAGTTGATATATATGTTATATCTATATTGAAGGTAGAGATGTGTTCCGTTATTTCAAATGACTTCTTTTTCTCTGCAATACACTTAGGATAAGATTACGAGTGGAGCGCTTTCTTTCTCGCATGTTAACCGCTAGAAGTAATTTTTTTGAACGCGCTGGGTAGGATGCGTAAATTGAAAGTAAGAAGCCGAACTTAGAATATCATGTGCATTATCGTATTCCCCCATAGAAGATCGCATATTCTCAAGTGCCCTAACTTGACATGAAAATACGAATATTTCACATTCCAATGTTCTTCACGTAGCAGAATATGTTCTATTTATTCATAAATACATATTTCTACATATATCTGATGGCATTTTGATACAATATATATCTATACCTATATATACTGTATATACTTGATTAGATATAGGTATAGATATAAAGGTATACCTCAGAGATATGGCGGGTTCGGTCCCAGAACACCGCAATGAAGCAATTATATAACAAAGTGAGTCACACTAATTTTTTTCCCAGTGTATATAAAATTATATTTACACTATACAGTAGTCTATTAAGTGTGCAAAAGCATTATGTCTGAAAAAAACTTAATTGAAAAATAATTTATTGCTAAAAAATGCTAACCATGATATGAGCCTTCAGTGAGTCATAATCTTTTTGCTAGTGGTTTGTATATATAGTTGTGTATTTATGTGTATTCATGTGTTTATATGTGTATATATGTTGGAAAAATAGTTCCAATACACTTGCTTGACACAGGGCCGCCACAAACCTTCAATTTTTAAAAATAGCAATATCTGCGAAGCGCAATAGAGCGAAGCACAACAAAGCAAGTTATGCCTGAATACAGATATATAGTAATATCTATTTATAAATACATAGAACACATTGTACTATGTGCAGAACATTGGAATGTGAAATATTTACAGTAATGCATAGTTAAAAGTTTTAAAACCTTTATTAAAAATGAATATTGTACAAATATGCTTTTACATGTTTTCATCTACTTAACGGCAAAGGGCTCCAATGCACCTATATATTTGTTTACATATTATATATATATATATTTGGGCTGAACGATTAACCACATACGCGGTTTTAAACCGCGATTAACCGCCATGATTTAAAAACCGCGAGAGTACACAATTTTAAGCCTCACCCCCTATGACGTACAAATGCCACTAAAGTACCTCTGATCTCTGCGGTGACGCATTCAGAAATTTACGGGCATGAGAAAGAGGCTGTGAATCTGCACTTGCGCTATGCTCCATATGTTCTTCCTTTATTGTAGGAGAGTGGTGGAGCCCCTTGTGTAAAGAAAAAAAACTGGAGGAGGAGCAGTGACTGACCGTGTGATTACTTCTGTATGGTCCTCGGTGGGCTTCCTTGTGCTAGGCATGGCATGGCATGTGCTTAACACAAAGCAACGTTCCCGTAGCAAACCCACATCTGGTACGCTGTACATACTGCAGTATAGTGTCTACCTAGACCGGGATTGTAACGTGTCAGCTGGGTAATATGCAGCTTCACCACACCTTATACTTCATAGTAAGAACTGATAAGTCAAATCAAAGGAGCGTAACATATGCAGTAACAGATTTGCAGGTTTTTTTTAATTTAGCGGCCTCTCTGTCAAGCTTTGCTTTGACATTTTTGAATTATATCAGAAAAATAATGACACTTTCTAATCCTACAACAAAACAACCTTATTCGCTCGTTTTCTACTCCTAAGATAATGAATGTTAAAAACAATCTTTTTCCATCATGCATGGAATTTGATAGTGTTGCTGCCTGTAGGTTATCCACAGTTTCGGTTTGGCACCAGCACTTCTCTGCAGCAGTACTTTAATTATGTAGTATCTAACCCTTTAGAATTGAAGGGTTGCTAATGCCATTGTTACATTTTCCACTATAATTGCTTTTTAATAGAGTAATAATTATACAAATTATTTAAGACTTTATGAATAATAAAACCAAACCAATATTATTTAAAAAGGTATGTCTGTAAAGAACAGAATAAATATTGACAAATGTAATTAAAAGAGGGCAGTAAACTCTATATAATGTGTGTGTGTGTATATATATATATATATATATATATATATATATATATACACACAGTATATATATATATATATATATATATATATATATATAAAAAAACAAGGTCACAGGTTCAAATCCCGGCAGGGCCGACCCAGCCCTTCATCCTTCCGAGGTCGATAAAATGAGTACCATTAAATTGGGTATTAATAACAACTATTACTATTCAGCTACCGATTTGGTTAATTCCGAGAGTGAGCGCTGAAAAAGCGATTTGAGTCCCACTGAGAGAAAGGCGCTATATAAATACTAGTTATTATATTATTATTATTATATAAATATATATGAAAAAACAAGCTGATGTTTATGCGCCACAGCACAGAAATCAGGTTTCCAATAGAGGGAGATATGCCCGGATTAATGGTATGGGGTACAGAGCCCCTGTCACTATCTATTAGATGTGGCACCGTTGCAAGATGTCTGACATAATTCACTATCTTGTGATATACTTTTATTTGCATATAGCCCCTGCACTCTGAGAGGTGAGGGGTTTCTTGGAAAGGTGATCCACCATACTACAGGAGCGACACATACACTGGATCCTCTGTATTCTTGTGCCATCTGTGGGATTTCGTATAGGAGGCCTCAAGTGAGCACTGCTCTATCCAGATATAGCGGCTACTTACCTCATATGGATTGAGGTTATCTGAAGTAAGTGCTTTGCGACAGGGGCTCTGTACCCCATACCATTAATCCGGGCATATCTCCCTCTATTGGAAATCTGATTTGTGTGCTGTGACGCAAAAACATCTACTTGTTTTTTCATTTTGTTTTTATTTTGAAGTCTCTGAATTGTTCTGTTTTTCTGTTGCCAAGCATTAAAATTGTGTTCCCATGAGGTTTTAACTCACCTTAATTGTATTTATGCCATGTACATTGTATTAGATGCTTACTCTTATTTTGATTGAAGTGTTTTAATGTATGCATTTTATCTACTGCATTTATGAAACAGTGGGTTTTTAATTTATAAACCTTTGATTTATTTTTATTCTGGCATTAGTGTTATAGCGCAGGGAATATTCTTTTGCTATATATATATATAATTTATACACACATCTATATAAACGTATTACTTGCACGTCAGGTATCTGTTTGCACTTATATTTTATTTAAACTAGTTTTGTTGTGTGTATTTTAATGCTCTCAGCCTGTATTGGTTAATGAGAAATATGTACTTTAAAATTCTGTACAGTTTAATGCATTTTTTGTGAGACTGTATGTTTAAGAGTTATTTTAAAAAAATTGCAATCCGTAGTTTTTTGGGTCCAAAATTGCGATTTTTATTTTTTTCTGTATCGCCCAGCCTTAATATATATATATATAGTCCAGGAAAGAGCACTCTCACTTTGAAGTCAACTGCCAGGGTGCCAGCGGTTCAATATAAAGGATAGAAGGAGGCACTCTATGGTCTTTTCAAGTGTACTTTTATTACAACAAGTGTGATGTTTCGGGGGGACACAGTCTGAGGAAGGGGAGTGTGTCCCCGAAACGTCACACTTGTTCTAATAAAAGTACACTTGAAAAGACCAGAGTGTGCCTCCTTCTATCCTTTATATATATATATGTGTATTTATATACAAACACAATATGGTTTTTTAGCACACCTTACAAAAAGTTTATATATATATTTTAATGTATTTATATAAGTATATATGTCTGTAAATACATATATACGCATATAAATACATATGTACATACACACATACATACACACATACATACACACACACATACACACACATATACACACATACATACATACATATCCTATCCATATTTAGACATGCATATGCATATATCTCAATGTTAAAGCCCTTTGCCTGCCTTTTTTTTTTAAGCTCTTTGAGCCTTTATAAACTTTTGTGTGCAATATTTTTTTTCAATAATTTTTATTAGATGGTGTTATTATGAGTGTAACTATACTTTGTAATGTATTTCTGATGAAGCTCTGAAGTTCCGGTAATCATTCTAGTGTAAATCGCAGTTGCACTCAAGTGATCGCGTTTACTCTCAACTCATAATACGAGCAGTAAGCCCTACGTGCAAACCCTTGTGATAAACCCTTTATCCCTTAGGTGCAAACGTTTGCTCTCCACTCATAATCTAGCCCTAAGTGTTTATTAGATCTGTGCATTCAGATCAGTCGTTATGATCCAAATGCAGAAGGCGGCGGCCACTCACGGCATTCAGCTCTTTTCGGAGCCGCATTTACTCTGTGCAAATCCAGCTCTTGGTGTGTTTTACTTTCACAAGAATAAATGCCTTCTTCTGCATTCGGATCATAACGACTGATCCGAATGCACAGGCTTAGTGTTTATACAATAACAGTAATATTATTTAGATAGGAGCATTCTCCCCCAGGTGACTTAAAGCACTTGTGCACACAACCTCAAATGTAACTGGTTAATGGCAAAAAATAAATATTGCCAGTTTTCAACTGTGCTAAATGTACCAACCTCAGAAGTTTAAAATGCTGATTTGGTTTTGTTGGGACTAGAACTTGCAACACTGACATTTAAACAGGTTTGGCTGCTGTCCAGTTAACCAACGCCTAGATTTAGAGTTCCAAAGGAGTGCGTTAGCTACGCTGGCTTTTTTCTGGCCGCACCTTTTAAATACCGCTGGTATTTAGAGTTCACAGAATGGCTGCGTTAGGCTCCAAAAAAGGAGCGTATAGCATATTTACCGCAACTTCAACTCTCAATACCAGCGGTGCTTACGGACGCGGCCAGCTTCAAAAACGTGCTCGTGCATGATTCCCCCATAGAAAACAATGGGGCTGTTTGAGCTGAAAAAAACCTAACACCTGCAAAAAAGCTGCGTTCAGCTCCTAACGCAGCCCCATTGTTTTCTATGTGGAAACACTTCCTACGTCTACACCTAACACTCTAACATGTACCCCGAGTCTAAACACCCCTAACCTTACACTTATTAACCCCTAATCTGCCGCCTCCGCTATCGCTGACCCCTGCATATTATTTTTAACCCCTAATCTGCCGCTCCGTACACCCCCGCCACCTACATTATCCCTATGTACCCCTAATCTGCTGCCCTAACATAGCCGACCCCTATATTATATTTATTAACCCCTAATCTGCCGCCCCCAACGTCGCCTCCACCTAACTACACTTATTAACCCCTAATCTGCCGACCCGACCTGAGCGCTACTATAATAAATGTATTAACCCCTAATCCGCCTCACTCCCGCCTCAATAACCCTATAATAAATAGTATTAACCCCTAATCTGCCCTCCCTAACATTGCCGACACCTAACTTCAAGTATTAACCCCTAATCTGCCGACAGGAGCTCACCGCTACTCTAATAAATTTATTAACCCCTAAAGCTAAGTCTAACTTTAACCCTAACACCCCCTAAATTAAATATAATTTAAATCTAACAAAATAAATTAACTCTTATTAAATAAATTATTCCTATTTAAAGCTAAATACTTACCTGTAAAATAAACCCTAATATAGCTACAATATAAATTATAATTATATTATAGCTATTTAAGGATTTATATTTATTTTACAGGTAACTTTGTATTTATTTTAACCAGGTACAATAGCTATTAAATAGTTAAGAACTATTTAATAGCTAAAATAGTTAAAATAATTACAAAATTACCTGTAAAATAAATCCTAACCTAAGTTACAATTAAACCTAACACTACACTATCAATAAATAAATTAAATAAAATACCTACAATTAAACCTAACACTACACTATCAATACATTAATTAAATACAATACCTACAAATAACTACAATTAAATAAACTAGCTAAAGTACAAAAAATAAAAAAGAACTAAGTTACAAAAAATAAAACATATTTACAAACATTAGAAAAATATTACAACAATTTTAAACTAATTACACCTACTCTAAGCCCCCTAATGAAATTACAAAGCCCCCCAAAATAAAAAAAATGCCCTACCCTATTCTAAATTACAAAAGTTCAAAGCTCTTTTACCTTACCAGCCCTGAACAGGGCCCTTTGCGGGGCATGCCCCAAGAAATTCAGCTCTTTTGCCTGTAAAAAAACACATACAATACCCCCCCCCCAACATTACAACCCACCACCCACATACCCCTAATCTAACCCAAACCCCCCTTAAATAAACCTAACACTAAGCCCCTGAAGATCTTCCTACCTTATCTTCACCTCACCGGGTATCACCGATCGGTCCTGGCTCCAAAATCTTCATCCAACCCAAGCGGGGGCTGGCGATCCATAATCCTGCGGCTGAAGAGGTCCAGAAGAGGCTCCAAAGTCTTCATCCTATCCGGGAAGAAGAGGCGATCCAGACCAGCAAACATCTTGATCCAAGCGGCATCTTCTATCTTCATCCGATGAGGAACGGCTCCATCGTGAAGACCTCCAGCGCGGATCAATCTTCTTCCGACGACGTCCAACTGAAGAATGACGGTTCCTTTAAGGGACGTCATCCAAGATGGCGTCCCTCGAATTCCGATTGGCTGATAGGATTCTATCAGCCAATCGGAATTAAGGTAGGAAAATTCTGATTGGCAGACCGGCAACCATCTTGATCCAAGCGGCATCTTCTATCTTCATCCGATGAGGAACGGCTCCAGATTGTTCCGATCAGCCAATAGAATGCGAGCTCAATCTGATGGAATCAGCCAATCAGAATCAAGTCCAATCAGATTGAGCTCGCATTCTATTGGCTGATCGGAACAATCTGGAGCCGTTCCTCATCGGATGAAGATAGAAGATGCCGCTTGGATCAAGATGGTTGCCGGTCTGGATTGCCTCTTCTTCCCGGATAGGATGAAGACTTTGGAGCCTCTTCTGGACCTCTTCAGCCGCAGGATTATGGATCGCCAGCCCCCGCTTGGGTTGGATGAAGATTTTGGAGCCAGGACCGATTGGTGATACCCGGTGAGGTGAAGATAAGGTAGGAAGATCTTCAGGGGCTTAGTGTTAGGTTTATTTAAGGGGGGTTTGGGTTAGATTAGGGGTATGTGAGTGGTGGGTTGTAATGTTGGGGGGGGGTATTGTATGTGTTTTTTACAGGCAAAAGAGCTGAATTTCTTGGCATGCCCCGCAAAGGGCCCTGTTCAGGGCTGGTAAGGTAAAAGAGCTTTGAACTTTTGTAATTTAGAATAGGGTAGGGCATTTTTTTATTTTGGGGGGCTTTGTAATTTCATTAGGGGGCTTAGAGTAGGTGTAATTAGTTTAAAATTGTTGTAATATTTTTCTAATGTTTGTAAATATTTTTTTATTTTTTGTAACTTAGTATAACGTAGGTGGCGGTCGGCAGATTAGGGGTTAAAAATTTTTTATAGAGTGGCGGCGATGTGGGGGGGCCTCGGTTTAGGGGTGCATAGGTAGTTTATGGGTGTTAGTGTACTTTAGAGCACAGTAGTTAAGAGCTTTTTAAACCGGTGTTAGCCCAGAAAGCTCTTAACTACTGACTTTTTTCTGCGGCTGGAGTTTTGTCGTTAGAATTCTAACGCTCACTTCAGACACGACTCTAAATACCGGCGTTAGAAAGATCCCATTGAAAAGATAGGATACGCAATTGACGTAAGGGGATCTGCGGTATGGAAAAGTCGCGGCTGCAAAGTGAGCGTTAGATCCTTTCCTGACTGACTCCAAATACCGGCTGTAGCCTAAAACCAGCGTTAGGAGCCTCTAACACTGGTTTTGACGGCTACCGCCCAACTCTAAATCTAGGCCCAAGTAAACTATCTCATTTCATCAATAGACTAAAATTGTAATGGTCAATTAATCAGAATGAACGGTAATAAAAAACAACATTTTTCTTTAATGATTCATATAGAACAACGTTCCATTTTACTTTTATTATCAAATTTGCTTTGTTCTCTTTGAATCCTTTGTTGAAAAACATACCTGCGAAGGTTTAGGAGCAACAATGCACTACTAGCTAACTGGTGATTGGTGGTTGCACATATATGCCTCTTGCTGGTGTCCCAACAGGTGTGTTCAACTCCCAGTAGTGCATTACTGCTCCTTCAACAAGAGAATGAAGCAAATTTGATTATACAAGTACATTAGAAAGCTGTTAAAACTTCCAAGTTCCGTTTGAATCATGAAAGCAACCTATTGAGTTTCATGTCCCTTTAATCAAATAAAAGGGGTGCTCGTCATGATATAAAAACACAAAGTATGGGAAACACTACATCATTGAATAGATGCACATTTTATATTTAGGATGAAGCTTATTGTGCCATGTTTTGAACTCAATCAGGATTTTTGAGAAGTATCAAGATTAGAATTTCACAAGCCTATATGTTTGAGAAAGTATTTTAATTTATGAGTACTATAAAGGTGGCTGGAAATCCTCTACAGTTAGACAGTAGCTGGAATCTCACAGGAAGTCACACATAGTACTAGGAGTTCATGGGCATCTATGAAGATTCATTTCTAGCCAATGAAAGCAAAGCAATCATTTATCAGATACATCATTTCAGCTGCACACATGGGGTTTTCAGTAAAATTTGTCATTCTCCCTTTAGTGTGCTGTGTACAAGTATTATAGAAACAAACCTGCGTATTTTCGAATTCCTCTTTAAATTCATGTCTAGGAGTTTGGCTCAGTGGTCGTTTTTCTGCAGTCTGTAATGGAGTGGGACTAGGTTCATCACAATCCCTTGTAGAAGGAGCTTCTTCAGAAGGAACTGAAATATTCTTCACAGGTTTGGCAACCTTAAAAAAATAAATGATTCTGTTATCTCACCACATTATTAGGTCATAGGCAACATAAATAAAAGGAACATCCTTATTTCATTTCTCCTTTCAGTTCTTAGCCACATGATATCTAATTTTGCACAGTTCATCTTTAGGTTTTGCAAATTCCAATTTATGGTTTCATGGTGCTATATGCAGGTTATCAAATGTAATACTCTCAAATCCAGCAAAAACCTTGTGGCCTCTCACTATATAAACTACTGGCATTTCTGTAGTGTAGGGCACCATGCCACCATCTCAACATTAGTTATTATTAAAGGGACGTGAAACCCAAAAATGTTCTTTCATGATTTATGTAGTAAATACAATTATAAACAACTTTCTCGTTTACTTCTATTATCAAATGTGTTTCATTTTATTGGTATCATTTGTTAAAGGAGCAGCAATGCACTACTGGTTTCTAACTGAACACATGGGTAAGTCAATGACAATCGGTATATATATGCAGCCACCAATCAGCAGCTAGAACCTAGGTTCTTTGCTGTTCCTGAGCTTACCTAGATAAACCTTTCAGCAAAGGGTAGCAAGAGAATGAAGCAAATGAAATACTAGAAGTAATTGGAAAGCTATTTAAAATCACATGCTCTTTCTGAATTGTGAAAGAAAAAAATTGGGTTTCATGTCCCTTTAAATGTATTGTGTTAAATTGTCCTGTACTGTGCTGCTATTTATTACGTACACCATAGAAAATGATGCATAAAATAAGGTGCTGTGTTTCCAAAATTAAGCTATATCTGCAAACTAAAAGTTGTTTTCCAAAAATGCTTTGCTTGCAATGTTTTACTTTCATATAATGATGAATATTTTGCTTCTCAGCAGGTGTGGAAAAACTCGCACAATAAAATATACATCATGTCTGCCCGACACTTGATAAATCTACCCCTAAGTCTGAACTGCAAAAGAGAAGTAGATTTATTTCTGACACATTTCAGCTATGTCTATTTTCATTCCCCCTGTACCATGTGACAGCCATCAGCCAATCACAAATGCATATAGTATATTCTTGCACATGCTCAGTAGGAGTTGGTGACTCAAAAAGCGTAAATATAAAAAGACTGTGCACATTTTGTTAATGGAAATAAATTGGAAAGTTGTTTAAAATTCTCTGCTCTATCTGAATCATTAAAGTTTAATTTTGACTTGAGTGTCCCTTTAAAGTGTGCAACAGCAAAATGCCAGATAATTGCCAAAGTTGAGTGTGCCTGGTAAAGTGTTATGCTGTGATAGGCTTATGTTATATGTGTTAAAGCGACATTTAATCTTTCATGATATAGAGCATACAATTCTAAATAAATTTCCAATTTACTTCTATTATCAAAGGTGCTTAATTCTCTTGGTATCCATTGTTGCAGAAGCAGCAATGCACTACTGGGAGCTAGCTGAGCACATCTGGTGAGCCAATAACAAGAGACCTATGTGTGAAGCTAGAAATCACCATGCTTTTCAATAAAGTTTACCAAGAGAACAAAGTATATCTGATAATAGAAGTAAACTGCAAATTATCTTAAAAGGGCATGCTCTGTATGAATCATGACATTTTACATTTTATCATTAAAAAATATGGTTAAATGGGTCTCTTTCATATGAATAATATTCATTTTTATATCCCTTTAAAGGGATATGAAACCCAATTTTTTCTATCATGGTTTAGATAGAGCATGCAATTTTAATCAACTTTCTACTTTACTCCTATTATCAATTTTTCTTCTTTCTCTTGGTATCTTTATTTGAAAAGCAGGAATGTAAGCTTAGGAGCCGGTCCATTTTTGATTCAGCAAGCGCTACCCAGGGTGCTGAACCAAAAATGGGCCGGCTCCTAAGCTTACATTCCTGCTTTTTCAAATAAAGATACCAAGAGAACAAAGAAAAATGGATAATAGGAGTAAATTAGAAAGTTGCATGCTCTAAATCATAAAAGAAATAAATGTAGGTTTCATATGCCTTTAACAATTTGCTGTATTTGTTTTTGTGGACATATGGCTGGTTTTACGGTGTCAGACCAGTGTGACCATACAAGGTGCCAAGCTACAGAGGGAATAAGATAAAATAGCTGCATTTAACAACTGTAAGGGAATGCAGTGAGACCTGCTCTAGCTTCTTTTTATCTCTTGAAAAATATCTCATCAACCTATTTCCCATACTATCATTTTGTAGCTAAGGGGTTTACCTTGAATCTCTTCTATTCTAGTACCATTCTGAGAGAATCTGAAAAGCCCTGCAATGTACTTCAAAGTTATATCACACACACGCCAATCTTCCAGCCTAGGGATCAGTTTGTGTATTTATTTTATTTTTTGTAAAAATATATGCACAACTCAAAACATTACAAACCTCCTCACAGCACACACTTACTTTACTCACAGCAGACTCTGCTCCTCAGCATAAAATGGGGGGTTCAGGTCAGAGGAGGACTCTAAAGACTGACTGTTTGGGTAAGAGAAGCAGGTAAGCAGCAGTCTGGCTATGGAGTCTACACCCATAAGACGACTCAGCGTCTCACACTCCAGCGGATCTTAGGTCCACACTGAACTAGCCTGCGATTTGCCATAGTGCACACACTCAGGTCAGCTGATATAAAAAAAAAAAACATGCGTGCACTTCCGTGCAGTAACAGTTATCCTGGACCCCTCCTGTCCCGGATCTTCCTGATTTCCTGGGCATCTCCAACAGAGGCAGAATTACAGTGACCATTTGCACCTGCTGGGGTCCCCCATGAGTTGCGGACCTCCAGGGCTCAGTCGCACTTGCGACCTGTCCGCCACTGTCTATACCTATATATATATATATATATATATATATATATATATACAGTATATATATATATATATATATATATATATATATATATATATACATAGATTTAGATTATATATAGGTATAGATGTATACAGATATATATGGGAATATCTATTTATAAATACTTAGAACATTCTTCCCTATGTGCATAGTAAAAACTTTTATTAAATATGAATATTGCATAAATGTTTTTAGAGGTTTTTATTTACTTAAAGAGACAGTCTAGTCAAAATTAAACTTTTATTATTCAGATAGGACTTGTAATTTTAATCAACTTTCCAATTTACTTTTATCATCAAATTTGCTTTGTTATTTTGATATTGATGAATGAAAGTGCCCCTGTTTTTAATAGTATTTTTAAAAAACGGGCTTTCATTCACCAAAGTTTAGCTTCACTTAAGTAGACTCATATGCCAATTTCTAAGCCATTGAAGGACGCCTCTTATAACATGCTTTTTTTAATTGCTTTTCACAACAAGAGAATGATAGTTCAGTGTAGATAACACTGACCTAGATATGGAGTTTGGCGTTAGCCGTGAAAACCAGCATTAGAGGCTCCTAACGCTGGTTTTAGGCTACCGCCGGTATTTGGAGTCACTCAAAATAGGGTCTAACGCTCACTTTTCATCCGCGACTTTTCCATACCGCAGATCCCCTTACGTCAATTGCGTATCCTATCTTTTCAATGGGATCTTTCTAACTCTGGTATTTAGAGTCGTTTCTGAAGTGAGCGTTAGACATCTAACGACAAAACTCCAGCCGCAGGAAAAAAGTCAGTAGTTAAGAGCTTTCTGGGCTAACGCCGGTTTATAAAGCTCTTAACTACTGTACTCTAAAGTCCACTAACACCCATAAACTACCTATGTACCCCTAAACCGAGGTCCCCCCACATCGCCGACACTCGAAAAAAAATTTTTAACCCCTAATCTGCCGACCGCCACCTACGTTATCCTTATGTACCCCTAATCTGCTGCCCCTAACACTGCCGACCCCTGTATTATATTTATTAACCCCTAACCTGCCCCCCACAACGTCTCCTCCACCTACCTACACTTATTAACCCCTAATCTGCCGACTGCAAAGCGCCGCCACCTACGTTATCCTTATGTACCCCTAATCTGCTGCCCCTAACACCGCCGACCCCTATATTATATTTATTAACCCCTAATCTGCCCCCCTCAACGTCGCCTCCACCTGCCTACACTTATTAACCCCTAATCTGCCGACCGGACCTGAGCGCTACTATAATAAAGTTATTAACCCCTAATCCGCCTCACTAACCCTATAATAAATAGTATTAACCCCTAATCTGCCCTCCCTAACATCGCCGACACCTAACTTCAATTATTAACCCCTAATCTGCCGACTGGAGCTCACCGCTACTCTAATAAATGTATTAACCCCTAAAGCTAAGTCTAACCCTAACACTAACACCCCCCTAAATTAAATATAATTTTAATCTAACGAAATTAATTAACTCTTATTAAATAAATTATTCCTATTTAAAGCTAAATACTTACCTGTAAAATAAATCCTAATATAGCTACAATATAAATTATAATTATATTATAGCTATTTTAGGATTAATATTTATTTTACAGGTAACTTTGTATTTATTTTAACCAGGTACAATATCAATTAAATAGTTAAGAACTATTTAATAGCTAAAATAGTTAAAATAATTACAAATTTACCTGTAAAAGAAATCCTAACCTAAGTTACAATTAAACCTAACACTAGACTATCAATAAATTAATTAAATAAACTACCTACAATTACCTACAATTAACCTAACACTACACTATCAATAAATTAATTAAATACAATTGCTACAAATAAATACAATTAAATAAACTAGCTAAAGTACAAAAAATAAAAAAGAACTAAGTTACAAAAAATAAAAAAAACAGAATTTATGTTTACCTGATAAATTACTTTCTCCAACGGTGTGTCCGGTCCACGGCGTCATCCTTACTTGTGGGATATTCTCTTCCCCAACAGGAAATGGCAAAGAGCCCAGCAAAGCTGGTCACATGATCCCTCCTAGGCTCCGCCTACCCCAGTCATTCGACCGACGTTAAGGAGGAATATTTGCATAGGAGAAACCATATGGTACCGTGGTGACTGTAGTTAAAGAAAATAAATTATCAGACCTGATTAAAAAAACCAGGGCGGGCCGTGGACCGGACACACCGTTGGAGAAAGTAATTTATCAGGTAAACATAAATTCTGTTTTCTCCAACATAGGTGTGTCCGGTCCACGGCGTCATCCTTACTTGTGGGAACCAATACCAAAGCTTTAGGACACGGATGAAGGGAGGGAGCAAATCAGGTCACCTAAATGGAAGGCACCACGGCTTGCAAAACCTTTCTCCCAAAAATAGCCTCAGAAGAAGCAAAAGTATCAAACTTGTAAAATTTGGTAAAAGTGTGCAGTGAAGACCAAGTCGCTGCCCCACATATCTGATCATCAGAAGCCTCGTTCTTGAAGGCCCATGTGGAAGCCCCAGCCCTAGTGGAATGAGCTGTGATTCTTTCGGGAGGCTGCCGTCCGGCAGTCTCGTAAGTCAATCTGATGATGCTTTTAATCCAAAAAGAGAGAGAGGTAGAAGTTGCTTTTTGACCTCTCCTTTTACCGGAATAAACAACAAACAAGGAAGATGTTTGTCTAAAATCCTTTGTAGCATCTAAATAGAATTTTAGAGCGCGAACAACATCCAAATTGTGCAACAAACGTTCCTTCTTTGAAACTGGTTTCGGACACAGAGAAGGTACGATAAGCTCCTGGTTAATGTTTTTGTTAGAAACAACTTTTGGAAGAAAACCAGGTTTAGTACGTAAAACCACCTTATCTGCATGGAACACCAGATAAGGAGGAGAACACTGCAGAGCAGATAATTCTGAAACTCTTCTAGCAGAAGAAATTGCAACTAAAAACAAAACTTTCCAAGATAATAACTTAATATCAACGGAATGAAAGGGTTCAAACGGAACCCCCTGAAGAACTGAAAGAACTAAATTGAGACTCCAAGGAGGAGTCCAAGGTTTGTAAACAGGCTTAATTCTAACCAGAGCCTGAACAAAGGCTTGAACATCTGGCACAGCTGCCAGCTTTTTGTGAAGTAACACAGACAAGGCAGAAATCTGTCCCTTCAGGGAACTTGCAGATAATCCTTTTTCCAATCCTTCTTGAAGGAAGGATAGAATCTTAGGAATCTTAACCTTGTCCCAAGGGAATCCTTTAGATTCACACCAACAGATATATTTTTTCCAAATTTTGTGGTAAATCTTTCTAGTTACAGGCTTTCTGGCCTGGACAAGAGTATCGATAACAGAATCTGAGAATCCTCGCTTCGATAAGATCAAGCGTTCAATCTCCAAGCAGTCAGCTGGAGTGAAACCAGATTCGGATGTTCGAACGGACCCTGAACAAGCAGGTCTCGTCTCAAAGGTAGCTTCCAAGGTGGAGCCGATGACATATTCACCAGATCTGCATACCAAGTCCTGCGTGGCCACGCAGGAGCTATCAAGATCACCGACGCCCTCTCCTGATTGATCCTGGCTACCAGCCTGGGGATGAGAGGAAACGGCGGGAACACATAAGCTAGTTTGAAGGTCCAAGGTGCTACTAGTGCATCCACTAGAGCCGCCTTGGGATCCCTGGATCTGGACCCGTAGCAAGGAACTTTGAAGTTCTGACGAGAGGCCATCAGATCCATGTCTGGAATGCCCCACAGCTGAGTGACTTGGGCAAAGATTTCCGGATGGAGTTCCCACTCCCCCGGATGCAATGTCTGACGACTCAGAAAATCCGCTTCCCAATATTCCACTCCTGGGATGTGGATAGCAGACAGGTGGCAGGAGTGAGACTCCGCCCATAGAATGATTCTGGTCACTTCTTCCATCGCTAGGGAACTCCTTGTTCCCCCCTGATGGTTGATGTACGCAACAGTTGTCATGTTGTCTGATTGAAACCGTATGAACTTGGCCCTCGCTAGCTGAGGCCAAGCCTTGAGAGCATTGAATATCGCTCTCAGTTCCAGAGTATTTATCGGTAGAAGAGATTCTTCCCGAGACCAAAGACCCTGAGCTTTCAGGGATCCCCAGACCGCGCCCCAGCCCATTAGACTGGCGTCGGTCGTGACAATGACCCACTCTGGTCTGCGGAATGTCATCCCTTGTGACTAAGGTTGTCCAGGGACAGCCACCAACGGAGTGAGTCTCTGGTCCTCTGATTTACTTGTATCTTCGGAGACAAGTCTGTATAGTCCCCATTCCACTGACTGAGCATGCACAGTTGTAATGGTCTTAGATGAATGCGCGCAAAAGGAACTATGTCCATTGCCGCTACCATCAACCCGATTACTTCCATGCACTGAGCTATGGAAGGAAGAGGAACAGAATGAAGTATCCGACAAGAGTCTAGAAGTTTTGTTTTTCTGGCCTCTGTCAGAAAAATCCTCATTTCTAAGGAGTCTATTATTGTTCCCAAGAAGGGAACCCTTGTTGATGGAGATAGAGAACTCTTTTCCACGTTCATCTGAGAAAGGCCAGGACAATGTCCGTGTGAGCCTTTGCTTGAGGAAGGGACGACGCTTGAATCAGAATGTCGTCCAAGTAAGGTACTACAGCAATGCCCCTTGGTCTTAGCACAGCTAGAAGGGACCCTAGTACCTTTGTGAAAATCCTTGGAGCAGTGGCTAATCCGAAAGGAAGCGCCACGAACTGGTAATGCTTGTCCAGGAATGCGAACCTTAGGAACCGATGATGTTCCTTGTGGATAGGAATATGTAGATACGCATCCTTTAAATCCACCGTGGTCATGAATTGACCTTCCTGGATGGAAGGAAGAATAGTTCGAATGGTTTCCATCTTGAACGATGGAACCTTGAGAAACTTGTTTAAGATCTTGATATCTAAGATTGGTCTGAACGTTCCCTCTTTTTTGGGAACTATGAACAGAATGGAGTAGAACCCCATCCCTTGTTCTCTTAATGGAACAGGATGAATCACTCCCATTTTTAACAGGTCTTCTACACAATGTAAGAATGCCTGTCTTTTTATGTGGTCTGAAGACAACTGAGACCTGTGGAATCTCCCCCTCGGGGGAAGTCCCTTGAATTCCAGAAGATAACCTTGGGAGACTATTTCTAGCGCCCAAGGATCCAGAACATCCCTTGCCCAAGCCTGAGCGAAGAGAGAGAGTCTGCCCCCCACCAGATCCGATCCCGGATCGGGGGCCAACATTTCATGCTGTCTTGGTAGCAGTGGCAGGTTTCTTGGCCTGCTTCCCCTTGTTCCAGCCATGCATTGGTCTCCAAGCTGGCTTGGCTTGAGAAGTATTACCCTCTTGCTTAGAGGACGTAGCACTTTGGGCTGGTCCGTTTCTACGAAAGGGACGAAAATTAGGTTTATTTTTTGCCTTGAAAGGCCGATCCTGAGGAAGGGCGTGGCCCTTACCCCCAGTGATATCAGAGATAATCTCTTTCAAGTCAGGGCCAAACAGCGTTTTCCCCTTGAAAGGAATGTTAAGTAGCTTGTTCTTGGAAGATGCAGCAGCCGACCAAGATTTTAACCAAAGCGCTCTGCGCGCCACAATAGCAAACCCAGAATTCTTAGCCGCTAACCTCGCCAATTGCAAAGTGGCGTCTAGGGTGAAAGAATTAGCCAATTTGAGAGCATTGATTCTGTCCATAATCTCCTCATAAGGAGGAGAATCACTATCGACCGCCTTAATTAGCTCATCGAACCAGAAACATGCGGCTGTAGCGACAGGGACAATGCATGAAATTGGTTGTAGAAGGTAACCCTGCTGAACAAACATCTTTTTAAGCAAACCTTCTAATTTTTTATCCATAGGATCTTTGAAAGCACAACTATCCTCTATGGGTATAGTGGTGCGTATGTTTACAGTGGAAACCGCTCCCTCGACCTTGGGGACTGTCTGCCATAAGTCCTTTCTGGGGTCGACCATAGGAAACAATATTTTAAATATGGGGGGAGGACGAAAGGAATACCGGGCCTTTCCCATTCTTTATTAACAATGTCCGCCGGCACCTCTAGGAACTTGTCCATTATACATAGTTTCTCTGGGATGACCAACTTGTCACAATCATCCAGAGTGGATAATACCTCCTTAAGCAGAATGCGGAGATGTTCCAACTTAAATTTAAATGTAATCACATCAGGTTCAGCTTGTTGAGAAATGTTCCCTGAATCAGTAATTTCTCCCTCAGACAAAACCTCCCTGGCCCCATCAGACTGGGTTATGGGCCCTTCAGAAATATTATTATCAGCGTCGTCATGCTCTTCAGTATCTAAACCAGAGCAGTCGCGCTTACGCTGATAAGTGTTCATTTTGGCTAAAATGTTTTTGACAGAATAATCCATTGCACACCAAATTTGGAAGCTTTAACCCTTAAAATAACGGAACCGGAGCCGTTTTTATATTTAACCCCTTTACAGTCCCTGGAATCTGCTTTGCTGAGACCCAACCAAGCCCAAAGGGGAATACGATACCAAATGATGCCTTCAGAAAGACTTTTCTATGTATCAGAGCTCCACACACATGCAGCTGCATGCCATGCTGTTCTCAAAAACAAGTGCGCCATACCGGCGCGAAAATGAGGCTCTGACTATGATTAGGGAAAGCCCCTATAGAATAAAGTGTCTAAAACAGTGCCTGCCGATATTATTTTACAAAAAATACCCAGATTAAATGACTCCTCAAGGCTAAATATGTATAAGTATGATCGATTTAGCCCAGAAAAAGTCTACAGTCTTAAAAAGCCCTTGTGAAGCCCTTATTTACGATCGTAATAAACATGGCTTACCGGATCCCATAGGGAAAATGACAGCTTCCAGCATTACATCGTCTTGTTAGAATGTGTCATACCTCAAGCAGCAAGAGACTGCTCACTGTTCCCCCAACTGAAGTTAATTGCTCTCAACAGTCCTGTGTGGAACAGCCATGGATTTTAGTGACGGTTGCTAAAATCATTTTCCTCATACAAACAGAAATCTTCATCTCTTTTCTGTTTCTGAGTAAATAGTACATACCAGCACTATTTCAAAATAACAAACTCTTGATTGAATAATAAAAACTACAGTTAAACACTAAAAAAAACTCTAAGCCATCTCCGTGGAGATGTTGCCTGTACAACGGCAAAGAGAATGACTGGGGTAGGCGGAGCCTAGGAGGGATCATGTGACCAGCTTTGCTGGGCTCTTTGCCATTTCCTGTTGGGGAAGAGAATATCCCACAAGTAAGGATGACGCCGTGGACCGGACACACCTATGTTGGAGAAATATTTACAAACATAAGAAAAATATAACAACAATTTTAAACTAATTACACCTACTCTAAGCCCCCTAATAAAATAACAAAGCCCCCCAAAATAAAAAAATGCCCTACCCTATTCTAAATTACTAAAGTTCAAAGCTCTTTTACCTTACCAGCCCTGAACAGGGCCCTTTGCGGGGAATGCCCCAAGAAGTTCAGCTCTTTTGCCTGTAAAAAAAAACATACAATACCCAAGCCCCCCAACATTACAACCCACCACCCACATACCCCTAATCTAACCCAACCCCCCTTAAATAAACCTAACACTAAGCCCCTGAAGATCATCCTACCTTGTCTTCACCTCACCGGGTATCACACCGATCCGTCCTGGCTCCGATATCTTCATCCAACCCAAGCGGGGGCTAGACATCCACTGAAGAAGTCCAGAAGAGGGTCCAAAGTCTTCATCCTATCCGGGAAGAAGAGTAGATCCGGACCGGCAACCATCTTCTTCCAAGCGGCATCTTCTATCTTCATCCGATGAGGACCGGCTCCATCCTGAAGACCTCCACCGCGGACCCATCTTCATCCGGCGACGTCCAACTGAAGAATGACGGCTCCTTTAAGGGACGTCATCCAAGATGGCGTCCCTCGAATTCCGATTGGCTGATAGGATTCTATCAGCCAATCGGAATTAAGGTAGGAATATTCTGATTGGCTGATGGAATCAGCCAATCAGAATCAAGTTCAATCCGATTGGCTGATCCAATCAGCCAATCAGATTGAGCTCGCATTCTATTGGCTGATCGGAATATTCCTACCTTAATTCCGATTGGCTGATAGAATCCTATCAGCCAATCGGAATTCGAGGGACGCCATCTTGGATGACGTCCCTTAAAGGAACCGTCATTCTTCAGTTGGACGTCGACGGATGAAGATGGGTCCGCGGTGGAGGTCTTCAGGATGGAGCCGGTCCTCATCGGATGAAGATAGAAGATGCCGCTTGGAAGAAGATGGTTGCCGGTCCGGATCTACTCTTCTTCCCGGATAGGATGAAGACTTTGGACCCTCTTCTGGACTTCTTCAGTGGATGTCTAGCCCCCGCTTGGGTTGGATGAAGATATCGGAGCCAGGACGGATCGGTGTGATACCCGGTGAGGTGAAGACAAGGTAGGATGATCTTCAGGGGCTTAGTGTTAGGTTGATTTAAGGGGGGTTTGGGTTAGATTAGGGGTATGTGGGTGGTGGGTTGTAATGTTGGGGGGCTTGGGTATTGTATGTTTTTTTTTACAGGCAAAAGAGCTGAACTTCTTGGGGCATGCCCCGCAAAGGGCCCTGTTCAGGGCTGGTAAGGTAAAAGAGCTTTGAACTTTAGTAATTTAGAATAGGGTAGGGCATTTTTTTATTTTGGGGGGCTTTGTTATTTTATTAGGGGGCTTAGAGTAGGTGTAATTAGTTTAAAATTGTTGTAATATTTTTCATATGTTTGTAAATATTTTTTTATTTTTTGTAACTTAGTTCTTTTTTATTTTTTGTACTTTAGCTAGTTTATTTAATTGTATTTATTTGTAGCAATTGTATTTAATTAATTTATTTATAGTGTAGTGTTAGGTTAATTGTAGGTAATTGTAGGTATTTTATTTAATTAATTTATTGATAGTCTAGTGTTAGGTTTAATTGTAACTTAGGTTAGGATTTATTTTACAGGTAATTTTGTAATTATTTTAACTATTTTAGCTATTAAATAGTTCTTAACTATTTAATAGCTATTGTACCTGGTTAAAATAAATACAAAGTTACCTGTAAAATAAATATTAATCCTAAAATAGCTATAATATAATTATAATTTATATTGTAGCTATATTAGGATTTATTTTACAGGTAAGTATTTATCTTTAAATAGGAATAATTTATTTAATAAGAGTTAATTAATTTTGTTAGATGTAAATTATATTTAACTTAGGGGGGTGTTAGTGTTAGGGTTAGACTTAGCTTTAGGGGTTAATACATTTATTAGAGTAGCGGTGAGCTCCAGTCGGCAGATTAGGGGTTAATAATTGAAGTTAGGTGTCGGCGATGTTAGGGAGGGCAGATTAGGGGTTAATACTATTTATTATAGGGTTAGTGAGGCGGATTAGGGGTTAATAACTTTATTATAGTAGCGCTCAGGTCCGGTCGGCAGATTAGGGGTTAATAAGTGTAGGCAGGTGGAGGCGACGTTGTGGGGGGCAGATTAGGGGTTAATAAATATAATATAGGGGTCGGCGATGTTAGGGCAGCAGATTAGGGGTACATAGGGATAATGTAAGTAGCGGCGGTTTACGGAGCGGCAGATTAGGGGTTAATAATAATATGCAGGGGTCAGCGATAGCGGGGGCGGCAGATTAGGGGTTAATAAGTGTAAGGTTAGGGGTGTTTAGACTCGGGGTACATGTTAGAGTGTTAAGTGCAGACGTAGGAAGGGTTACCGCATAGCAAACAATGGGGCTGCGTTAGGAGCTGAACGCGGCTTTTTTGCAGGTGTTTGGGGTTTTTTCAGCTCAAACAGCTCCATTGTTTCCTATGGGGGAATCGTGCACGAGCACGTTTTTGAGGCTGGCCGCTTGCGTAAGCAACTCTGGTATCGAGAGTTGAAGCTGCGTTAAAAATGCTCTACGCTCCTTTTTTGGAGCCTAACGCAGCCATTCTGTGGACTCTCAATACCAGAGTTATTTTTATGGTGCGGCCAGAAAAAAGCCAGCGTTAGTTTTTCGGGTCGTTACCGACAAAACTCCAAATCTAGCCGACTGTGTCCACGCCCGGGGAGTTATTTAAGATTTAGCACAACACAGTACCAAATGCAAGTCAATAGATAATAAATAGTTACAGTGATCAGGGGGCTGTCAGAAGAAGCTTAGATAAAAGGTAATCACAGAGGTAAAAAGTGTATTAATATAATCGTGTTGGTTATGCAAAACTGGGGAATGGGTAATAAAGGGATTATCTATCTTTTAAAACAATAACAATTCTATTGTAGACTGTCCCTTTAAGTGCAGAGCATACCATTTAAAAAAAAAATTATTATCAAATTTGCTTTGTTCCTATTATATTCTTTTTTAAAGAGATACGTAGGTAGGTGTTTGGAGCACTGCATGGCAGAAAACAGTGCTGCCATCTAGTGCTCATGCAAATGGAAAACAATTAGATCATAGAAGTAAATTAGAAAGTTGTTTAAAATGGCACACTCTGTCTGAATCATGAAATAAATATTTGGGGTTTCATGTTCCTTTAACTACTACAAATGTTTCTGCTTCTAATGGATTGGAATGTCATAGAAAAGGAAACAAAAACAACTCTTGTTGAAATTTTGATTTTCAAGTGATATAAACTAAATATTTAAAATGTTTTATTATGTACAGTAAAAAAACTTTTCTTATTTTGCTTTCTTTGCCTGTAATTTAGCTCTTAAAATTATGCTTTTTTATAAAACCTATGAGAGCCTAGAGTGCTCCCTGTAGGATTCATAACCCTGACCTTACAATACACTAAGGCGATAACACATAGAATTAGCTCAGGAGACACTAAATTGGCACTACAGATCAGGAGATGCCCAGTTTGTCAATAAAAAGCGGCACAATCACATAGTTGCCAGTCACCAGCAGTGTCCTTTTTGGTACAAGCTAAGCATCTCACCTCCGACACCAACTGCTCCCTGCTTTGCTCAATCCCAGATATGAGGGTTTCAGATTGATTTCTTGCAGCAGAATTCAAGGAAGACATGGTAGGAGGTTCAACCACCTTCATGGAAACAGAATGAATATTGTTAGTAATTTTCCTAGGTAGCAATAATGTCACCAGGATTTACAGTATATTCATTTTATTAAATAAATTGAAACAAAGGAAATTTACAAAAACACAATATTGTGTGTCATAATTCCCATACCTCTTTTACAAGGGGAATAAAAAGTCATGTTTTGCCATATGCATATTTATGAAGAGCCTGACGATCAAACAATTGCCAGCATGGATAGAAATCCCACAAAATCTTTGGGAACTTTTTTGGAGAATTATATTGTATTGTATGTGTCTCTCCTTCTCATCCAGGACCCGCATAGCCAGATCTCAAGCTAAAAATTACATTTATAAAATTCTTTGAGATAACTCACAGTACTGATTTCTTAGATAATCTTGCCACACCAGTGAACACTGATTGGCTTAAATGCAAGTCTGTCAAAAGAACTGAAATAAGGGGGCAGTTTGCAGAGGCATAGATACAAGGTAATTACAGAGGTAAAAAGTATATTATTATAACTGTGTTGGCTGTGCAAAACTGGGGAATGGATAATAAAGGGATTATCTATCCTTTTAAACAGCAACAATTCTGGTGTTGACTGTCCCTTTAAGATTAATTTATTGCAATCCAAATCCATCCTTGACACTGCTTAACCATCTGAATGCTATGTGTATCTTGGCATGATGGGTATACTGGGAATTCATATCAGGACCCTCACATCTATAAATGTTTTGTAGCCATCTCCTTCTGTTAAAGTCACACTTGCACTGTTGTGATTGTCACTAACAGTACAGGCGTCTTCATAACTGCAGTCGACAACTGTGCAAAATTTATTTAGGTGTCAATCCTAACCCTACCCATTTACAACAACTTGGTTTTAGAGAGAAAAAGTAGAAAAGTATCAAACAAGATTGTGTAAGCAGAGGCGTAACTAGAAACCACCGGGCCCAGGTGCAAGAATCTAAGAAGGGCTCCCCCCCTCCCAAAAAAAAGTGAATTTGATACATATCTTTTTTTTTTTTTAACATTTAACACAGAAAAAAAATCTGCAAAAGGAGGTACCCTGTGCCCACAGTCTGTGAGATGGTCTGACCCACTATTACTGTATATAGTGACACTGTTTAACACACCAGTACTGTATATAGTGAGTCAGTGACACAGTCTGTAATCTGCCGGTGAGATGGCTGGCCTGCCCCTACCCTGACCATACCCCAATACGCCCCAATACTTTATAAAGTGACCACAGTAGTCTGTGACATAGTCCAGCCCCCCCATACTGTATATAGTGGTACTGTAAAGTGACACTGTTTACCCCTCCCCCCATGCTGTAGTAACAAGGTCTGTAATTTGCTGGTTCCACAAACATACACACACACACATACATGCATAAATACACACAGTCACATACATACATACACACACACATGCATAAATACACACACAGTCACACACATACATACATACATACACACACACACATACATGCATAAATACACACACAGTCACATACATACATACACACACACACACACATACATGCATAAATACACACACAGTCACATATATACATACATATACACACACACATACATGCATAAATATACAAACAGTCACATACATACATACACACATACACACACACATAAACACCAATGGGTAAAACAGAAAGATTAACCCCTGTAGTCAGAGACACTAGTGAGGCATCATGTCACACTCACATGATATCAGTGGCAGGTCAACGTTGTGTTTGTTTTTTAAACTGAGCCCCCACCCTTGGGGGCCCAGTTGCAATTGCGACCTCTGCACCTCCTGTAGTTTCGTTCCTGGGTGTAAGACAACTCAGTCGGCTCAGCAGCCACAGACATATTTATTTTTAAATACAAACTAATTTCAATATATGTCCGTTTATTTTTTTAATTAAAGGGACACTTTATCCCCTTAAACTGTTCCAAATGTCTTGTTATACCTAATGCAGATAATTAAATACACAGGGAATTGTTCCTTCATGCTTATTTTTGCATTTGAAATAGCTGGTTTTACTCATTAAAATCACAACTTTTTTCCCCCCAGAACAAACCCATAACAATGGGATGCCCCTGCAAATAAACATGCTAATGTTATATATGTCAGTTATTGAAATGCTAATTATGACCAAGTAGCCAAGTTAAGCACTGCTCCCATTGAGTACTAAGGACACGTGTATGCTCCTGAGCTAACTACGTTTACTCTTCAACAAATGATAGCAAGTTAGTGGAGCAAATTGATTTCAGAAGCAATTTAGTTTGTGTTTTTTTTTTGTTTTGTTTTTAATTGCAGTCTACCTGAACCATGAATGTTTACTTTTGACTTTTTTTGTTTATTTATGGGCACCCCTATGTGAGCAGAGGGGAGCTAAGTATTGACTTGCACATAGATTTGTTAAAGATTTGGTTTGTCTATAGCGCGCAAAGCTAATTGTTGGACAACCCTGTTATAAAACATGACCTATTGCAAATTGTTACCTAGATTTTTTCACAGACTACAAAAAATACACATTTGTTCTAGAAATTACCTTAATATCTTGACAAGCAGCTTTATCAAGAGAAGATGATTCAGGGATGGGAGTCTTATAGTCTTCAAATTTCTGAATGTCCAATGGAGTGGTAGATAAAACTTGAGGAGATTCAATAAGAGGGGAAGGAGCAGGTGGTAAATCACTAAATGGATTCTTAGATTGTACCAGGAGCTGTTGTTCAGACTGATGATTGGTCTTGGAGTCAGTGCTGCAGTCTTCTTTGTTGTAGCGCTGAATTGGAACTGGTGTTTGAGCTGCTGATGGGACTTTCTGCTGAGGATGTGCATAGAATGGAGGGTGCAAAGGTGGAATCCCTGCAGGTATGTTTGATTGATTCTGAGGTACAAATTGGGGAGATTCTGGATTCTGAGATGCATATGGGAAGAGTTGTGCATTCTGAGATACAGATGGAGGGATTTGTGGATTCTGAGGTACATATGGGAGGGGTTGTGAATTCTGAGGTAAATATGGGAGGGATTGTGAATTCTGAGGTACATATAAGAGGGGTTGTGGATTCTGAGGTACATATGGGAGGGGTTGTGGATTCTGAGGTACATATGGGGGGAGTTGTGAATTCTGAAGTATATATGGAGGAGGTTGTGGATTCTGAGGTACATATGGGGGGGGTTGTGGATTCTGAGATGCAGATGGGAGAGCTTGTGATTTCTGAGGTACAAATGGGAGGGACTGTGAACCTTGGGATCCTGCAAAGAAAAATGCAAAAGGGTTAAGCAGTGTTCCTCTGCTACCACTCTCCCAGAGATATTTTCCTATTAATACATATATATATATACAGAGAATAATACTCATATTTGCACTGCATTCCATCATTTAATATACAAAAAATACATTTAAAACATAATATAAAATGAAACTAATGTGTGACTGGGCATTTAAAAATGTGCATAGCAACCAACATTTCTAGGCTAGTATCCAGGACCAGGAAGCTGAGGCCAGAATAGGGTGGCTTGTGGGTGGAGTTGCAACAATCTAAGGGGCAATCCAGGTAGAGTCAGTCGGCTATGGGTAGGTTTGGGAGTATGGTTTGATGGTCCCTGGTTTCAAAAAGTAAAATCAAGATATTTATAGGGAAAGGAGTGTGGCAGAAAGGATATAGCTTCCAAAATAGGACCACATATCTAAATCATGAAACGGTTGAGAGGTCTATATATAACACTTAAAATTGCTCCAAAATCAAACAATAGCTAAAGCATGTGTGCCCAAAAGGGATATCCCAATCAACCAGAAGACTCTAAGGGCTAACCAGTGGACGACAAGATGCATTATTTACCTTAAAGGGAAATTAAACCGCACATTTTTCATTCTTGACAGAGAATTTTTTTTAAAGTTTCCATTTACGTATAATATCAGATTTGCTTCATTCTCATGGTATTCTTTTTTGAAGAGACACCTAGGAAGGTAGTGTGCACATACTGCGGTCATCTAGTGTCCTTGCAAATGTAGAACTGTTAAAAATATTCTTGCAAAACTGCTGCTATATAGTGCTCCATTCATGTGCACACTCCTTAGGCTACCTACCTGCTTTTCAACAAAGGATACCACATAATAAAGTAAATCTGACAATAGCAACAAGGTTTGTTTTTTAATTGCATGCAATTTTTTCTCATAAGGTTAGAGGACTTCATTCTCCTACTAAGCAGAGTTTGTTTGTTAAAGGGATATGAAATCCCCAAAAAATATTTTGTGATTCAGACAGAGCATACTATTTAAAAATGTTTCTAATTTACTTCTATTATCAAATTTCCTTCATTCCCATGGTATTCTTTGTTGAAGAGATACCTAGGTAGCATCTGGAACACTACATGCCAGGAAATAGTGCTGCCATCTAGTGCTCTTGCAAATGGATAACATTCTTGCAAAACTGCTGCCATATAGTGCTCCTGAAATGGGCTGACTCCTTAGCATACGCCCCTGCTTTTCAAAAAAAGATACCAAAAGCACAAAGAAAAATTGATAATAGAAGTAAAATAGAAAGTTGTTTCAAATCATATTCTCTATCTGAATCGGGAAAGAAAAATGTTGGGTTTCATATTCCTTTAAGTCCTTGTTACACGTCAGTTAAAGTTGCCTTTTTGCAGGAGACCCATTGGGGCACTGCCTCAACTACGCTCAGAATTTTCCCCTGTAACTGAAATTGCGTCTCACATCAAAAAATCTTGTGGGGTTGCCAATATTGTTCACCACAATGACGTTTATTAAAGGGTCTTAGCAGATGCCGAACCACAGGGGCGACATCTTATTCTAGTCTGTAAATTAGATGGTGTGTTGTTCACTCTAGCTTTATACTATGGCCCTAACTCTGGGATGGAATAAAATATGTAAATCAGGGCCAGGTGCTAGTTGCTGGGGATTTTTATATGGTAATTGATATATATCTCTAAAAACTTACACCTGGTCACCAACCAGAACACACTTTGCATAATTACACTTTGCATAATCTAGCTAGTAAATTTTGTAATCTAATTGCCCAACTAAATCTGTTCAATGGTTGAAGATCCTTTCATACTGCAGAGATGTTTTACACATTCTATTCTCCGATTCATAACTCTTACGTATAGATTTTTTTCTGCTCTTTGTGGCTCCTAGATAAGATTAGGAACACTTAAATCCCTTCTTGTATTTGTTAGACCATGACCCAGTTACATTGTCCCTTTCCCTCTCTTTTCTCTTGAGTAAGACATTTTGGAGGCTATCAGACTCTCTTTTCATCCCCGGGCCTGCTAGATGATCTTACTGAAGATTTGCAAACCTTTCTTATAGTTAACAAAAACAGGAGTTGATGATTTCACACTTTGGAGTTCTCTGATCGCTTACGTCTGGGGATTTTTCAATCCAAGCTAAACATGGCTCCTCTCTCGCTAAGTTACAGGTGGCTTTTTTGCTGCTTTATCATTTCATAAGGACTCTCTTAGCTCTGATACCCTTGAACAAATTAAGTCACTTCAGCACTACATTAGGTAGATGGAGCGTAAAAGGGTGCAAGATCATCTCCTTAAACTTCGCCACCTTTCATGTGCAAAAAAGAATAAAGCAGATCTCTTGTTGGCTAATGAGCTACACCAACGAACTGCTCAGTCCCACATCCCTATGTTGCATTTGTGAGATCAGCAATTCACACATCCTAGAGATATAGAAGAGTTTGCTTGCTATTAATCTCAATTGTATAGTTTACAGATGAGAGGTGATCAAACACACCCCACTATGGCCTTTACTCAATCCTTCCTCTCCACCTCTTTTTAGCATTTGACAAAGGCAAAAAGAGTATTTAGACTCTCCCTTCTTGGTTGAGAAAATTGCAGCTGCAATAAACTCGTTGCAACCCCAATAATTGCCTGGTCCTGATGATTTTATTGGTCTTTTTTACAAAAAAATTGCAACTGTACCTAACGTCGTTGTTACTTCAGATGTTCACCAGGATGGGACATACAGGTTCCTTTCCAGCTATCTATTTGGAGGCTTCCATAGTTACTATTCCTAAAACGGGAAAGCCTCCAGACCTGGTGGGTCCAGATCAAGTATGCTTCACTCTTTCGAGGCTAAGAACTCAGTCAACCCTGCGTAACCCTTTTCCTTGATGCAGAAAAGGCTTTCAACCCGAGTCAATTGGCACTGTTTGAGGTCCTACATAAGTTCGGATTCACTACTACATTTTGTAACTATGTACTTACTCCATATTCTTCCACCTCTGCAAGAGAGAGGGGTGTGTGTTTTTGCTTGTCTCTTTAACCAATTACAAACATTACTCTTCAGCTAAACATGGCTCCTCTCTCGCTAAGTTACAGGTGGCTTTTTTGCTGCTTTATCATTTCATAAGGACTCTCTTAGCTCTGATACCCTTGAACAAATTAAGTCACTTCAGCACTACATTAGGTAGATGGAGCGTAAAAGGGTGCAAGATCATCTCCTTAAACTTCGCCACCTTTCATGTGCAAAAGAGAATAAAGCAGATCTCTTGTTGGCTAATGAGCTACACCAACGAACTGCTCAGTCCCACATCCCTATGTTGCATTTGTGAGATCAGCAATTCACACATCCTAGAGGTATAGAAGAGTTTGCTTGCTATTAATCTCAATTGTATAGTTTACAGATGAGAGGTGATCAAACACACCCCACTATGGCCTTTACTCAATCCTTCCTCTCCACCTCTTTTTAGCATTTGACAAAGGCAAAAAGAGTATTTAGACTCTCCCTTCTTGGTTGAGAAAATTGCAGCTGCAATAAACTCGTTGCAACCCCAATAATTGCCTGGTCCTGATGATTTTATTGGTCTTTTTTACAAAAAAATTGCAACTGTACCTAACGTCGTTGTTACTTCAGATGTTCACCAGGATGGGACATACAGGTTCCTTTCCAGCTATCTATTTGGAGGCTTCCATAGTTACTATTCCTAAAACGGGAAAGCCTCCAGACCTGGTGGGTCCAGATCAAGTATGCTTCACTCTTTCGAGGCTAAGAACTCAGTCAACCCTGCGTAACCCTTTTCCTTGATGCAGAAAAGGCTTTCAACCCGAGTAAATTGGCACTGTTTGAGGTCCTACATAAGTTCGGATTCACTACTACATTTTGTAACTATGTACTTACTCCATATTCTTCCACCTCTGCAAGAGAGAGGGGTGTGTGTTTTTGCTTGTCTCTTTAACCAATTACAAACATTACTCTTCAGGGATGTTCCTTGTCATCATTATTGTTTTCTCTGATAATGAACACCTAGGCAGATGCCATTAGAGTGTCTCAGGAGATTGAGGGTGTTTACCTCCATGGGACGTGCCAAAAAAACAGAATTTATGCTTACCTGATAAATTTCTTTCTCTTACGGTGTGTCCGGTCCACGGTTTCATCCTTACTTGTGGGATATTCTCAATCCCTACAGGAAGTGGCAAAGAGAGCACACAGCAGAGCTGTCCATATAGCTCCCCTCAGGCTCCGCCCCCCAGTCATTCGACCGACGGTTAGGAGAAAAAGGAGAACCATAGGGTGCAGTGGTGACTGTAGTTTAAATAAATAATTTTAGATCTGACAAAATCGCCAGGGTGGGCCGTGGACCGGACACACCGTAAGAGAAAGAAATTTATCAGGTAAGCATAAATTCTGTTCTCTGAAGTTCTCCTGTATTCAACAGTCCTGCGTGGGAACAGCAATGGATTTTAGTTACTGATGCTAAAATCATAGTCCTCTCAGCAGAAATTTTCATCACTTTCTGCTTCAGCGTAAATAGTACAAGCGGGCACTATTTTAAAATAACAAACTTTTGATAGAAGAAATAAAAACTACAAACTAACACCACAAACTCTTTACCACCCCCGTGGAGATGCTACTTGTTTAGAGCGGCAAAGAGAATGACTGGGGGGGGCGGAGCCTGAGGGGAGCTATATGGACAGCTCTGCTGTGTGCTCTCTTTGCCACTTCCTGTAGGGATTGAGAATATCCCACAAGTAAGGATGAAGCCGTGGACCGGACACACCAATGTAAGAGAAAAATCTTACTGTTATTTTGTCTAAGACCACTTCTTCCCTGATGGCTCTTTTCTCCCTGCTAAATGCTTTTAGTCCTGTTAGTGTAACGATCGTAGGTTATTTCTTTATCAGACCAATCCTGGCCGGTAGTCTTCTTATCCCAGCGTCAAGTGGAAAGATAAATAAAAATCCCAGAACTAAATTTAACAGTTAAAAGTAATGAGGTAGGATAGGCACAACAGCAAAAGGGTAGTTTAGACCTCCGAGAAATAAGAGGCAAGGCAAAGTGGAAAGATAAATAAAAATCCCAGAACTAAATTTAACAGTTAAAAGTAAAGAGGTAGGATAGGCACAACAGCAAAAGGGTAGTTTAGACCTCCGAGAAATAAGAGGCAAGGCAAAGGAATAAGTCAATGGCAAAACAGGAGACAGCAGCAGAAAGCCAAAAAAATAATTTAAGGGCACCAAGGGGTTAAACAATAAAGTTGGCCTCTAGGCAGAGCAGAGATCACCAAATGGCAGTGAGTCCAGAGTTTCAGGGCACCAAGGGTTAACAAATGAGTAGGCCTCTAAGCAGAGCAGGGTTCAGGGTTCATGCTAAACACTGATAAGGGGGAGGGTGGATCACCATGTAAAGTTAATGGTGGGTGGAGTGGGGGACCTGTTCCTGGATGGGGGGTCTGTTCCTCTGGGGGCCCTGGTGTTTGGGATCCTTGGCCCTGGAGGTTGGTGGTTCATGGTGAGGCCGGGGCATTGAAGCAGGGAGATGAAGGAGGGGCAAAGGCGACGATGAGGCATTTCTCTCATTTGTGCCCGGAGGCCCTGGTTGTTCTCAGACCGCCCCTGGCTCTGGGGCCTGTTGTGTGTAACATAATTATCAGAGATATCAGCAAAGGGCTACAGGGGAAAGTATGTCTGTTTGCAGATGATACAAACGTGTAATAAAGTAGATGTTCCAGGGAGGTGGACAAAATGAGAAGTGACGTACAAAAATTGGAAGATTGGACAAATTACTGGGATTTAAAGTTTAACACTGCCAAGTGCAAAATCATGCATTTAGGAAATAGAAAATCTAAATGTTAATTACAGACTTTACAAATGAGGAATGAGACTTGTGAATTATTATTTTAGATGATTTAAAATTTAGCAAACAATGTAGTATTGCAACAAGTAAGGCCAGTAGAATGCTTGAATTTATTGGTAGACGTATTTGCAGAAGAAATAGTAAGGTTCTTATGCCACTTTACAGATTATTAGTTAGGCCTTATCTTGAGTATAGTGTGCAAACTTGAATCT